>NC_133660.1:157333521-157535406 GCF_037893015.1 Macrotis lagotis | reverse complement strand
CAGGTTAGGTGCTGAGATATCCACTTTTATGAGGCCTTTTACCATGACTTCTTTTTAAGGCCTCTGACTCCGTCTTGTTTTCATATGCTTTCATATGAGAATTACTAGTTGTACCTCTGGGTGTTATTGTCAGAAACTTCCAAATCCTAGGATTACGTATGTCAATCTGAGATATCACAATAGAACTTTACTAGAAGTTTTGATTTTAAATGAAAGAAATTATTATTTATTCTCAATAGCAGAAGTTTAACGACAACTCAAAATAAGAATTTTATTTGTTCTGGAATATTTCCTTAGTAAATATGTTTTAATTAATTGTTCTGCTTGTTTGTAAAGAAGTAAAATTTATTCTAATTTTATTTAAAAACATAATAGAATTGATAATTCACTTATAAATTTGTGAATGACAAGTCTACCTTTGATGCCTATCTAATACTGGACTTAGAAAATCAAAGTGTAACACTGAAGAATAAAAAAAATTGTCAGATGATAGGAGAGATATTTCTACTCAAAATGATTTATTTCTATTCCATTTGAAATGCTTAACCCTTTGTATGATAGTATAAAATTGATTATATTTTTATTGTTTCTGTAGTTTATCAGTAAAATGTTAATGTTTCCTATTTATAGTTCCTCTGTAAAAAGCAAAATCAAATTGCATAAAGTGCAAATGATGCAATTTGAAACTTTGTCAAAGTATGATGTGTGGAGGGATACAATTCAAAAGTTCTTTTGCATATAAAGATTGCTCTACAAGTAAATCAGACTCAAAGAAAACATTAATAAGCTAAGAAGATGAATGACTAGATCTGGAAGGTGATAGCCTAAGTACAGGAAGAGCCCAAAAAGGAATCCAAATTACCAGAGTTTGGTTTTGTACAAATGATGAGTCATTTAAAGAATCATTGTAATTTGCCATACTCAGCTGATTTGAGAACCTTCATACATTTTATTTTTTTATATCCCATTCTATGTAGAAAGTCAGGCCCTCTAGTTTCTTCTGAAGAACTAACTAGAAAGGTGCTAACACATCCATACTCATTATCCTCTATGACAACTGCCATGTCCCTGTGACCAGATCTGTTGTTTCTTTATATGCAAGAGATTAAAATTATTAAGAATCTGAAATCACTAAATCTCATATTTATATATTTGACTACCAGTGTGTACCACTGTGCATAGTAGACAATAAATACTTATGGACTTGCTTATTTTTTAAATAAAAGGAATAGTTCATAGTAGGTACTTAAAATGTTTATTTTTTAAATTAAGGGGGAAAAGCTTCTTAAAATTATAGTTTTAGAATAGGAAGATAATGTAATTCCCATTGCTCTGATTCTCTCTTTTTCAAGGTCAAAAGTAGAGACTAAAAATGGTTACTCCTTGTTCAAAGTCGTAAATCTTCTGACTCAAAACCCAGCATCATTCCAGTCTTCCACAATGATGTTCCTAGTGGCATTTAACCTTATTTGGCTATTTTAGTATTGATCCCCAAACAAAAATATCTAATTTTTTAAAGCAAATAAACTAAACATTATTCAAGTGAGAGTCTTGAAAATAGAGAGAAAGATTAAGTAATCATATAATTATGCATTTCTGTGCCCATCCCATTTAAGTTGGAAAGAAAAAGATTTTCTAAGAGACTGTTAAGTATTATGTCTACTCTGGATAGGTAGCCAGTAATCAACTACAATAATCAGTGGGTGCTCCTTGGTGACCAATTATGCAGTTCAATGTCTTAAAAAAAATAGAACTTCCAAAATGTTTCTTAAGGCTCAGAGATAAATTAGCCTATCATTGGTAGGAAGGTGGGTGGAGGAAACTACTTCCTCTTTCACTGACAGATATAAGAATCATCATGATTCATTTTTAAATGAGACATTAAGATTGATGTATTAGATTTCTAAGCTCCGCTAAAATGGTTCCTTTTTTTTTCCTGGTATACTGTCTTCATGAGCACCAGTATATTAGAGACTAAAGCAAAAACTAATATAAATTAATGTGTAGCCTCAAAAAAATTCTTGGCAACATGAGTCTTATAGTTATTCATCAATAGTGTTAGAAATTTAATAATAATGTAAACATTTATATAAGGCTTCCTATTGTTAAGTACTATGTTAAACATTTTACAAGCATTATCTCACTTGATCTGGGATGTGGGTGCCATTTTTATTTATATTTTATTGTTGTGGTTCATTTGTTTGTGTTGGACTCTATATGACCTGATTTGGGGCTTTCTTGGTAACAATTCTGAAATGGTTTCCCATTTCTTTCTCTAGTTCATTTGACAGAAGAGAACAGTGAGGCAAAAAGATACTAGGATCACAAAGTATGTCTGGGAAAAAATTTGGACTGAGAAACAAAGGTCTTCCCGACTCCCATTGCTCCACCTAGCTGTCTAGTTTTTGTTTTATAAATGAAGAATCTGAACCAAATAGCTGTTACGTGATCCCATAGCTAGGAAATGTCTGTAACCAGATTTGAACTCAAAACTTCTCAATTCTAGACCTAGTACTTCTTCTATTATGCCCTTAAATATAGTCAGTCCATCTGAACCCTTTCATTTTTCAAATAAAGAATACGCAAGACTTCCAGGGAAGAGCCAAGAAGGGTGCCTGAAGCAAGTGTGCTCCCAGAGCTTTTCCCTACACAAAGCTAAATGAACTCTCTGTGCAGACATTGAAACTACAAATCCCACCAAAAAAGACAAGATTCAAAGAAGTTTTCAATGGTATACATCATGGAGGATCTTCAGTAAAGAGCTGTCTCTCTTTGAGGGAACTGGGAAAGTAAAGCCCAGCTAGGTGGGAAAGGTAGTGAGAAACTTTTAGTCACAATGCAGACCAAGTCCTGATAGCTTGACAGCAGCATAGGTCCCTGCAGCTGGATAGCATGCCACTAGGGAGCATCCCAACACCAAACAATGTCTAAACCATGGAAATACTGGGACAAAAGTCAGGACTGGGTTGGGAATAAATCACATATAGCCAGAACCTAGATTTAAAGGAGGAAACAAATCTCTGCAAAGACAACACCTGGACTGCACAGGCAACATCTTCACCAACAAGAAGCCAAGGATCAGATCCCAGCACATGACAGAAAGCTTGCATCTTATTCTCCCTATAACCTAGGATTAGAGATCAAACTTTCAAGATGAGCAAAAAAGCTTAAAGAAGACTCACTATAGAAACTACTATGCAGATAAAGATGATAAGAATGCTACCTTCAAAAAGCAAAACAGTGAAAAATTACCCACAAGAGAAGTATCGAAAGTGTCCATGCGGGGGGGGGGGGCAGCTAGGTGGTGCAGTGGATAGAGCACCGGCCCTGGAGTCAGGAGTTTCTGAGTTCAAATTTGGCATCAGACACTTAATAATTACCTAGCTGTGTGGCCTTGGGCAAGCCGCTGAACCCCATTGCCTTGCAAAAAACCTAAAAAAAAAGTGGCTATGAATTGGACTGAAATCCAAAAGCTCATAGAAGAGTTTATAAAAGAATGTTTTAAAAAAGAGAGGGAAAAAAACAAAAATGGAAAAAAAGAAATGAGTCAAGCAGGAAAATTATGAAATATTGACCAAAAATCAACTTCATTAAAAGTAAAAATAATCAATTGGAAGAAGAATGTAACACTTCAAAAATAAAATCAACCAATTGGAAAAGTAATGCAACACAGCAAAGATTAAAATTCGACAACTGGTAAAGAAAACACAAAAGTTAATTGAAGAATAGAAAATCCTAAAAGTTAGAATTGGAAAAATATACACCAATGAAACTACAAGACTACAAGATTCCATCAAACAAAGTCAAAAGGCTGAAAAAAATGAATAAAATGTAAAGTACATTTTAGGAAAAACAAATGACCTGGAAAATATGTCTAGGAGAGATAAATTATGAATTATTGGACTACTAGAATGCCTAGATCAAGAAAAAGAAACTTGAAAACATCTTGCAGGAAATTATCAGACAAAAACTGTGCAAATCCACTAGAGCAAGAAGACAAAATAGTCATTGAAAGCAAACACAGAACTCCTCCAGAAACAGATTCAGGAAAAGACTCCCAGGATTATCACAGCCAAATTCCAAAATTCTCAAATAAAGGAGAAAATACTGTAATCATTAAAAAAATAAATAATTTAAATACAAAGGAAACACAATAAGGCTTGCACAGGACCTATCAGTTCCAATATTGAAGGACTAGAGGACCTGGAATACCATATATCAGAGGGCAAAGGATCTTGGATTACAACCAAAATTGCAAAATTCAGCATCTTTTGTCAGAAGAAAACATGGATACTCAACAAAATAGAGGACTTCCAAAATTTCCTCTTAAAAGACCAATGTTGAACAGAAAATTCAATCTCTAAATGCCAGACATAAGAGAGGCATAAAAAAGGAAATGAAAAGGGAAATAAAAAAGTAATAAAACAAATGTTAGTCAAGACTATCAAATTGTATACAACTATATAAAGGAAGTTATAACACTTGTAACTCTTGAGAATTGTATTTCTCTTAGGCTAGTTAAAGATATAAATATATTTGAAGTCATTGAATTTAAAGAATATGTGCATGATTGGTTTCTTTCTTTTCATGGAAGAGGACCAAGATGACAACACTGTTTGAGACAAAAAAAACCCCCAGAAGTAAATCAGGGTTCTTTACTCTAAACTTATCTAAACTGTCTTTCTTTAATTTGACCTACTTTAATTCTGCTTTGCTCTTAAAACTTAACAGTTTTTCTGGTGAGGGTATGTTCAACTGGGTGGTCTGCAAGGCAGTGTGTCCCTTACAATCAAGTGTTCTTAAGAAAAGTCCTTTAGAGCTTCCCAGGATTTAGAGAATTTAGAGATTCTATAGTTAATTAAATAGAAGTCACTTTAGTGGCAGAGGGTGAGAACCTACTTAGAAGGATTGAACTTAATCTGCACTTCAGTTAACAAGGGTTATCCTGGTTGGGAAGATAAAAGTGGGAAGTATGGGAGAGAGTATGCTTGGGGGGGGTACAAACAGTTCCTGAAATGATTTGATTTTTGGATGAAACTTTGGTTCATTAGGATTGTGTGTCTTTGGAGGGTTCCTGTAAAGGGGGTAAGGTATAGATTGACTATAATTTGATATGATTCATGACTCTTGGGAAGTATATTTCTAATGCGACAGAAGAAGGAAAGGTACTTGACTATGAAGCAATACAGCTTATCAAACAGTCAAACTATCAAGCAAGCAATCTGTGAATATATTTTGATAGTACTTTGAATTTTTCAACCAATCAAGCTTTGATTGATGGTACTTGATTGATACTACTTCTATCTATCTCTAAATAATACCAGGTGAAGAGGCACAAAGATCTATTAGAGGGAAATAAGGGAGGGTATGAATACTGAGTTCTATTCTATTCAATAGGAATAGGAAATAAGATACATTCCCACTTAAATTTAAAAATCCATCCTACTGTACAGGGAAGGGGAGGGGATAAGGGGGGGGGTGGGGAGGAAGAGAAAGGAAAGGGAAGAAGGAATTGGTAAAAGGGAAGGTGAAGGCATAAATGAAAATAAACTGAAAGTTAAATTTTAAAACAAAATTTAAAGGGAAAATGAGAAAAATTTTGGTGAGGTGTAATAAGAGGAAATGAAAAAGAAAATTATAAATGGAGAAAGATAACATGGAGGGAAATAGAGAATTAGTAAACTTAATTGCAAATGTGAATCAGATGAATTCTCCCATAAAACAGAAGCAAATAGCAGAATAGATTAAAAACTAGACTCCTACAATATGCTGTTTACAAGAAACACATCTGAAGAAGAGAGATACACATAGGGTAAAGTTAAAAGGCCAGAGCAAAAATTGATCTCATTAAAAGGGATAGGGAGGAAAATTGTCTTCTTAAAAAGCACCGAAGGTAATGAAGCTATATCATTATTAAATATATATGCACCTAGTGGTATAGCATCCAAATTCCTAGAGGAAATGCTGAATGAATTACAAGGAGACACAGACAGCAAAATGAAAATAATCTCCCTCTCTCAGAACTTGATAAATGTAGCCACACAATAAACAAGTAAGTTAACAAGGCAAATAAAATATCATCTATCTAGATATGATAGAGCTCTGGAGAAAACATAATGGGGATAGAAAAGAGTATATGTTTTTCTCTGTAGTACATGGCACTTGTACCAAAATTGACCATGCACTAGGTCATAAAACCCTTATAGTCCAATGCAGAAAGGCAGAAAGAATAATTGCAAACTTTTCAGATCATGATGTAATAAAAATTACATGTAATAAAGGATCATGGGAAGATAAACCAAAAGTTAATTGGAAACTAAATAATTTAACTTTACATAATGAGTGAATCAAAGAGATAATCATAGAAATAATCAATAATTATATCCAAGGAAATGCTAACAATGAGACATCATAGCAAAATTTAAAGGATACTTTCAAGGCAAATTTTTAGGGGAAATTTTATGTTTTATTAAAAAAAACAATAAAATAGATAAATATTTGGTTAATCTGATTAAAAAGAAAACAAGATAACAAAATTACCAGTATTAAAATGAAAAGTATGAACTAACCACCAATGAGGTGGAAATTAAATAGATAATTTAGAGCTATTTTTTCCAAACTGTATGCCAGCAAATTGGATAATCTGAGTGAAATGGATGAATGTTTACAAAATCACAAACTGCCAGATTAACAGAAGAGGAAATGAAACACTTAAATGGCCCCATTTCAGGGAAAAAAAATTTTAAAAACCATCATTAAACTGAATTCTGCCAAACATTTAAGGAGCATTCAATTCTTATTCTACATAAACTTTTTTAAAAAAATAGGAGAAGGAGGAGTCCTGCCAAATTCCTTTTATGATACCAACATGATGCTAATTCCTAAACCAGGAAGAACCAACTAGACAAAAGAAAATTATAGACTAATCTCCCTAATGAACACTGAAGCAAAAAACTTAAATAAAATTTTAACACAGAGATAACAGGAAGTAGTATTTACTAGGATAATGCACCACAATCAGTTAGGATTTATATTAGATGTGTAGTGATAGTTCAATATTAGGAAAACACTCAACATAAGTGAACATAACAATAACAAAACCAACAGAAATAAAAGATTTCTCAGTAGATGCTGAAAAAGCCTTTGATAAAATACAGCAGCCATTCCTATTAAAAATACTAGAAAATATAAGAATTTTTTCCTTAAAATAATAAGCAGTATCTATCAAAAATCATTAATGAGTATTATATTTAATGGAATAAACTAGGAGTATTTTGAATAAGATAAGGGGTGAAACAAGGATGTCCATGGGGAAGCAAAGCTTTCGCTCCTTGCAGATATGATGGTATACTTAGAGAATTCGAGAAAATCATCTAAAAAACAACCTGAAAAAATTAACAAATTCAGCAGTGTAGCTTAGGATATAAAATAATACACATAAATCATTAGTGTTTCTATACATGAATAAAAAAACCCAAGAGCAAGAGATAGAAAGAGAAACTCTTTTGAAAGTAACTACATACAACATTAAATACTTGGGAATCTACCTCAAGGAAACCCTATAAACTGTATGAGCACTATTGCAAAGAACTTCTCACACAAATAAAATCAGTTCTAATGAACTGAAAAAAAGGCAATTGCTCAATGTTAAGTCAAACTAAATTTCTCCCCAATTTAAATTACTCATTCAGTACAATAACAATAAAATTAACAAAATTATTTTACTAAGCTAGAAAAGTAGTAACAAAATTTATCTTGAGCAATAAAAATTCAAGAATGTCAAGGGAACTGAAAAAAATATAAATGAAGGAAATCTAGCTCTTCCAGATTTAAAAGTATATTATAAAATGGCAGTCATTAAAAGTGTTTGGTATTGGTTAAGAAATAGAGTGAAAATATCAGTGGATTAGAAGAAGTTCAAAAGAAAGAGTAATAAATGATTACAGTAATCTTCAGTTTGACAAGACCAATGACAGATTCAGGGATAAGATCTTCTTATTTGTCAAAATTTTTTGGAAAAACTGGAAAATAGTTTGGCAAAAACTGGGCATAGACCCAAATCTCACATCCTATACCAAAATAAGGTCAAAATGGGTACAGGTGTGACACCATAGATCAATTAAAAGACAAAGACAGATCTATGGAAAGAGGACAAATTTATAACCATGCAAGAAATAGAGTACATTATAAATTGCAAAATGGACAACTTTGACTATATTAAATTAAAAATGGTTTTTCACTAATAACACAAATACTGCCAAATTTGCAAGGAAAACAAAAAATTAGGAAATAATTTTCAAGCTAAGGTGCTAATAAACATCTCATTTCTAACATATATAGAGAATTGCATCAGATTTATAAGGTTACAAGTCATTCCCCAATTGATAGTCAAAGGATATGCCCAGACAGTTTTCAAATGAAGAAACTAAAGACAGATAGATATAGAGATTTAGATATAGATATTTATATAGATATAGACATAGATATAGATTTAGATAGCTGTAGATATGGATATACATGATATATATGTACATATATATATTCATATGAAAAAAATGCTCCCAATCATTACTGATAAGAGAAATGCAAATTAAAATAACTAGGAGGTATTAACTCACATATATCAAAATGGCTAAAATGATAAAAAGGGGAAATGATCAAAATTGTGGAGGTTGTGGGAGTATTTGGACATTAATGCATTGTTGGTGGAGTTGTGAACAGATCCAACTATTTTGGAGAGCAATATGGAACTATGGCCAAGGGCAATAAACCTGATCATACCCTGTATCCCAACTATTCCAATATTATGTCTACACACAAAAGAAATCATATTAAATTGGATAATTCCCACATGTTCCAAAATATACATTGCAGCTCTTTTTTGTAATAGCAAAGAATTGGAAATTAAGGGAGTCATTAATTGGGGAATGGCTGAACAATTTATGTTATATAAATGTTTTCAATACTATTGTTCTATAAGAGACCATTATTGGTATGAATATAGAGAAGCATGGAAGGAAATATAGGAACTGATGTTGTGTGAAGGGAGCAGAATCAAGAAAACATTTTACACATTAGCAAGAACATTGTGACTTGATCAACCTTGATGGATGCAACTCCTCTCAGCAGTTAAAAGAGCTAGGACAATCTTAGAAAACTGGTTATGGTCAATGATATCTCCATCCAGAGGAAGAAAAACAAAGCAAAATAAAACAATGCAAAAAAAAAAAAACCCTTCAGTATCTGAATGAATGCTTCATTCACTTTTTAAAAATTTTATCATAAGTATTTCTTTCCTATCTCATGGTTTTCTTTCTTTTCTCTTAATCCTAATGCCTTCCAAAAATGTCTTATCTGTAAACTTGTTAAACACAAACATGTATGTATATATTCACCTAATTGTTTGCTACTTAAGGTAAGGGGTGGGAAGGGAGAATGGAAGGAAATTATGTAACTTAAAAATATGCATATGCATATGAATGTATATTAAAAAAATTTTATAACATGTAATTAGAAAAATAAAATAAAATATCATTTAAAAAAAACAAAAGAATTCTTGAGCCAGAAGGAATACTTGCCAATTGTCACACAGATAATTAACATGAGAGGGAAGGGGGTGGCTAGGTGACATAGTAGATAGAGCACCAGCCCTGGAGTCAGGAGTACCTGAGTTCAAATCTGGCCTCAGACACTTAATAATTACCTAGCTGTGTGGCCTTGGGCAAGCCACTTCACCCCATTTGCCCTGCAAAATCCTAAAAATAAAAAAAAAACCCGAAAAGAAGAAAAAAAATGAGAGGGAAGGATAGAAAACCAGTTCCCTGAAACTGGTCTGTTATTACCCCACAATTGTCTAAATTCAATTTTCTCTTAGCTTCCATTATAATGCTCATTAGATTGATACCTCATTGAGGACAGAAGTTGTTTTCTTTGTTTGTTTGTTTTTTAATTCCAGTGATTAGCATAGTGATGACTGGCACATAATAATTGCTAATAATGTTTTGTCAAATGACTATAAGATATATTTTGCACAACTTCACTTGTGTAATTGGTAAATTGCTTTGTTATTGCATAAGGGAGTGCTGAAAGGGAGAAAAGATAAACAAAAAAAAAGAATGCTTTAAATTAATTAACTAAATGTTTGTCAATTTGACTCCTACAGCTTTGCTACCATATGATAGAAAGACAGTCTGACGTATATAAGCACTACTTTGAGTTCTCATTCTGTAATAGAATTTGTCTCTCCTGATTTTTTTATGCTGATGAATCATAGCATTTTAGAAAGTTCTACCATGATGAATAACTAATTGTTTTTGTTCAGAGCAACTCATGAGATATGTGAATATATGATTATGGGTGCCATTCTAATGAAATCAAGAATTAAAATAAATATCAACAAAGAAGACAGCAAATTGTCCTCTAAAATAATTAAAGGAATTTTTGGTGGGTAGCAATAAGATTTTTCTGTTTAATTTAAAAGATCTGAACAAAAATCCTTCCTAGTTGTCATTTTTGAGTAAACTAATATTTGTTCTTTCCCTCTATTTTTTTGTAGTGTGTGTATTTAAACTTGGTTGTGTGAAAGAATTCAAATCAATATGCATTTAAGTTTTTCTTTTTCTCTGTATCTGAGTCACTGCCTCATAGTTAGTTGACATCTAATCATGAAGAAGTATTCTTTCAATTAACTTGGGGGGGTTATAAAATTATTTTAGCAATAGACAATAGGATATGTGTATGGTCCCTTTAGAATGTCATCATAATCTTCACTTTTTTATAGATTCATGAAATCATCTGCACATTCTTCATATTCAGTCACAATATACCTGCACAAAGTCAATTTTCAATTGTTTACCTTAGATTATTTTTCTGATGAGCTATTTTCCTGCTCTCATATTCCAAATTTAAGAGTTAGTTCTTTTTTTCTCTATCTCTTATTCCTTTGCAACCTTGATTTCAAATAACAACCAATGTATGGAAAGATGATGAATTTATTGAAATGTTGACCATATGATGCATTCAATGGTCCAATGCAATGATTTCAATAAGATCTTTAAGATTGGAGAGTTGTAGATTAAATTAAGAAAATAAGTTTATATATATATATATATATATATATATATATATGTATATATATATATACACATATATGTAATATCATATTCCAAACTACTTTAGACCTGGAGATATCAATAGATTGATGGATAGATAGATAGACAGGTATAAAGTTTTAAAGTGCTATATAAAATTTGAAGAAATTTAGGTTTGATTATATATGTATGACTTGGGCAAGAATTATATTTATTAAGATTATGTCTCATACTATTAATGTCATTTTGAATTGTGATCAGTATTTAAATAGTATATGACTCCAGTGATTTATGGATTCATTTTTTTATTTATGGCAATGGGATTAAGTGACTTGCATAATCCAGCCATGTGTTCCCCATCCTAAGCTTCTCAATAGTATGTTGTTCCACATCAATAAAGCCTGTCCAGTCAGTGTGTTCAGAAATTTTCCTTACTTATTTTCTGGCATTGTGAGAGTACCTGAGAAGGACTCCAGCTCCTCATCTGTCATTCATCATTATTGCTATCTTTTCTGTTCATTTTCTCTTCCTAGCATGCAAAAAATTTCCTTTTATTCCTGTTCCTTGGATTTCGTCATTGGCTACATAGTGTCATGTATGCTTGTATTCACCTTGAAGCTCTCAATTTCCCTCATTGGGGAATTTTTATTTTTAATTCTTCAGTTATTATCATATAACATGTCTCACTGACCTCTTACAACATTAGTATAATGTCAGCATTGAAAGATGAACTTTTGGTTTTATGAATAGTTTGTTATCAAAGTCAGAGCTTCGAAAAGTCTTTAGTGCAGCCTGCTCTCAGTCCTAATTGAACTCTGGACTTATATCTTCCCTCTGTTCTGTCTCTACCTGACATACATATTAATATATAAGCTCTATGTGGTATCTGTTCAAATGGATAGCAACAGAAATTCTCCATTTATTTAATCTTCTCCATGTAGTTAAACTGGACTAAATCCTTTGAGCGATATATGTCTTTTAGGAGTCTTTGCAATTTTCTTGAGCTTAATGCAACTTGCACAATTTTATTTGCAAACATTTACATGTACAGGACCTCACCTTTCATAATGAAATTCTCTTTGATTTAGCTTCTGTGCTGCATCTCCTTTAGAAAATACCATTGCCAAGTATACATTTCCCACTGCTGTACCTTGCCTAATGCTTATTCAGTGCAGAGTTAGTGAACAGGGCTTTTATTTTTGTTTGTTTGTTTGTCTTTTCCAAGGAATCTTAAATAATTTTTTACGTATTGATGTGAGTCAATTTATTCTACTATTGCCAGAGATATGTTATTTTTTCATGTGTGTATGTATATAGTTACAAGCATATGTATAGACCGAGACAGAAACAAATATAGACAGAGATATATCACATGCATCTATATATTTGCTGGTGTTTAGATTAGTCATGCTTGACTCTTTATGACCCCAGTTAGGGTTTTCTTGGTAAAATTATATAATAGTTTGTAATTTCCTTTCCAGGTCTAGATGTTTCAGTAGATAGAGTACTGGCCTTGGAGGTAGGAGGCCAGGAGTTTGAATTTAGCTTTAGATATTTACTAGCTGTGTGACCTTGGAAAAGACACTTAATTCTCCAGTCATCCTGATTCATATCTGGCCACTGGACCAGATAGCTCTGGAGGAGAGGATGAGACAGGTGACTTAGCACAGCCCCTCCCTCACTCAAATCCAATTCATGTGCTTATCATGGCATTACCTCCCCTGATGTCATTGTCTTTTTCCCCATTATTATTTTACTTATTTCAGTTTATAAATGAGGAAACTGAAGCAAATTTAAGTGATGTTCCTAGAGTCTAACAGATAGTATCTGATACTGATTTTGAACTTAGATTCTCCTGACTCCAGATTCAGGAATTTATCCACTGCACCAACTAGTTGCCCATATCTATCTCTCTGCATGTATTTTTTTATATCATCTAGGTTGATATATACTATATTATAACTATATTGTATTATTATACTTTATTATATATTACATATATCATACTTACAATGGCATCTTAATAGTTTTTGTGACTTTTCGTTAATTTTGAAATGATATAGGTATAGTCCACTGTTGAATGTTTCTTATGAAAAACTGTTTGTTTCAAAGAAATAACTTGATTAGTGTACACAGTTTATCTCATAAAGAATTTTGGACAGAAGCATAAAGGTCAGTAGTTTTCAATCATCTTTTCCTATTATTAAATAGGTCTGATTCCTCCTCCCTCTTAAACTTTTCCACTAATTTCAGATTCCAAACATATCACTCTTTAATAGTTCCCACAATTTTTCCACTTCTTGTGCAAATTTGCTCTACATAAATTTGTTTGACTATGACTGTTTTTCCTATCTTTATTCTCTTGGATGCCTTTCCTATCATCTACGTTTGGTTAACTTAATGAAAAAAATGAAAAAAAAATTATATTGAAATGATTTTGCCTTTATAAATCTTTCAATTTTTCTTCTGTTGGTGGTCTTCATTCAAAGTTCATCCTTGAAGAACCTTGTCATGACTTTACCGGGGTATGTATCTAGCTAGATCATCTTGTAAACCTGGTTTACCTTCTACTTATTTTTGCTCTTTGAGGAATAATGCTGTTGATAATCATCTATCACCTTCATTATAAGAGTTTGTGAATGAGCTTATAGGCTGGGCTGGATTTGACCCTGGCACCTATCTGTATCCATTTAGTAATGAAATCAGATATAATTTAAAGCCTTCTTTTCTGAGTATTTTATTTATTATTTTCACAATTAATATTATTTAAACTTGATTGTTATTTTATGCCTCACAATTAAAAGAACTTAGCCCAGAGTGATTAAAATAACTATTTATTAATTATTAACTTTTCTACAGAAAAGGACCATTTCACCCTAGTAGGGTGAGGTCCCAAATTGTGACAATGTCTATTCTAAAAAGGTTTTACTCTTTCCCTCCTAGCCAGTCATTGCCGCCATATCAATTTCTAGCATGCTTTCCCTACCCTGTTATTATACTGATGAGCACGGGTGAGTGTATAGTAATAGGTATAAACTTCATTGAGCAGGCAGATTTGCAGAGGACAAGGACCCTAGGTCAGCCTTTGACAAGTTGGAGCTAGCTTTTGATCTCCCCCTGGGCAAGGAGGCTTAATATTGGGTGGCAGAAACTCATTCAGCTCAATCATTAGTCGGGGTCATTTCTTTTTTTTTTTTTAAATTTTTGCAAGGCAAATGGGGCTAAGTGGCTTGCCCAAGGCCACACAGCTAGGTAATTATTAAGTGTCTGAGACCAGATTTGAACCCTGGTACTCCTGACTCCAAAGCTGGTGCTTTATCCACTACGCCACCTAGCCACCCCCCAGGGTCATTTCTTTTGTGTTATATTCATATAATTGCACATAGGCACAAGAGCCAAAGACAGACCCCAGCCTTGTCACTTATATCTTTCTCCAAATACCCTACATTCCTAAAATTGATGGTAACATTGTTATATTTTGTATTGATTATTTTTTTATTTCTGCTGTCCATATCTGATGCTTTCATTCAATTTTCAATTACTTCTTTAAATAGCCTAGGGTTGAGACATTTAAGTGGCACAGTGGATAGAGCATTGGTCCTGGAGTCAGGAGGACCTGAGTTCAAATCCATCCTCAGACACTTAAAAAGGTCACATACCTAGCTATGTGACCTTGGGCAAGTCACTTAACCCCACTACCTTGCAAAAAAAATTAGTTAAGTTTAAAATATTTCAATTAGATGTCACATTATTTTCTGAAAATTATTTCTTATTTTTTTTTTACAACCAACTCTTAACATTAACTCTGATAAATTGATGGACTGATTATGAGGCTGTCAACTTTGCATCACCTCTCTGATATCATTGTCCTCTTTGAGAATAAAGGACAAACAACAACCTATACAAGTTGTTGGAGCTGCCCATTTCTGCCCAGTTGGACAACATAGTACTCTTTCAATTTTTCATTCTACCCTTACCTGTGGGTGTTCTGCCCAAGGAAATGTAAATTTTGATCCATGAAACTTGAAAAAATTTTTTGCTGTTTACTTGGCCCAAATGACTCTGGCTTTCCTTGATTGTCCCACAAGATCTCAGGCAAAGCCTCACTTAGTTTTGGTTCGGACCCTGATAAGTTCAGATCACAAGTAAATAGTAATTGTTTCTGCTTTGACCAGAAATCCTAAGGGTGATTTTTCTTAATTATCCAAGAAATTATTCTTTGCTTCATTTCTTTTCAATGTTCTTTAATCATAGAATGTGCTTTGCCTCAGTCAAACTGATACATATAAATATACTGAGACCTTAGCTTAAAAAGGTCAAGGTCTTCCACTGCATCGAGGGGTATCTCCAGTTTTTATAATCCATATGGTATTACTGAACTCAGATGTCTCTGGAGGAAAAAGCGAGACTGGAGATTTTGCACAGTGCTTCCTCACTTAAATCCAAGTCACTTGTAGGTCACCTGATGTCATGGTGCTCTTTGAGAAACAACCACTGCTGAAATCTATATTGTCTTATGGATCCTCTCCATGCTCAGTGCCAATACTTCACTTTATTCCAAAGAAAATACTTTTAATGTAGAAAAAATGAGATTCCTATATTATCAATAATTTTCATCCACTCTTTCTTCTTGAATACTATTTTCCCCTTTCCCTACTTTTTTTTCATCTTTATGTTGAAGACAGCTAAGTGGCCAGTGAATAAAACATTAACCTTGGAATCTGGAGGACCTATCTTCAAATCTGGCTTCAGACACTTACTTGTTGTGTGACCTTAGGCAAATCACTTAAACTTAATTGTCTCACAGCTAGAGTCATCATCATTCATACTCATCCATATCTGGCCACTGAACCCAGATGGCTCTGGAAGAGAAAGTGTTACTGATAATTTAGCACAGTACCCCTTCACTCAAATTCAATCATGTGCTTGTCATGGTATCACCTTCATGATGTCAGGGCCTTTTTCAGGAATGAAGGACAACAACAAATATTAAAGAATAAATTGTTTTGATGTTGAAGCACTTTACATGTTCTTTGCTACTTGATCCCTAGCAATCAATATTATTTTATAAGCTGCAATTACTTTTGTAGTGGTATTTTCTTTGCAAAAGCTTATAATTAATACTGCAAAATACTATGTTTAATTATCCCATTGATTAGTTTTGTATTTCCTTATAAATTAAAACCCATTCCACAGACTCCTTTCTTTTACTTTCCAAAGATTATCTGTGAAATATCCTATTTAGCTCCAACTTGAAACTTTTGTGTAGCTTAATTTATAAAGGTGTCAAGATTGATATAATTCAGTTGCTACAGCTATATAACTACTTTGTCATTGGTCAAGGATATCACATTTAAAGCACCAATGATGAAAACTGTCTGATTTTTAGCTATTCTGCTATTATCAGCACAAAACAGAAGGGGGATGCCCAGAATCAGATGATTATTTCAAATAACTCTTTGCTTCCTGGACTTCTTGAGCCAAAATTTCATTACCGCATAGTCACCTCACTAAAAATGTGAATCTTTGCAGTTCGACTGATCCTCATAATGCAGATTAAATCTGTTTCTAGGGTCATATTTACAGACAGGATGACATAGAAGAAAATGCTTGAGCTTATGCTCTGTTTGGCATTGTCATTAAGAACTAGAGGTATAAGGGGAAAGCACAATATTCAACTTGACTTCCAAATCTGTCTTCCATCCTTATGATCTAAGACTAAGTCAAATTAAGGAATAAGAAGGCAGTCAAAAGTGATGGTAGTTTACTTGTAGCTATAGTTTTTAAAATTTTCTGTATAAAACAGAGACTTACAGGTTCATCAAACTACTTCAATATAGCCAATAGATTTGTTCTAGTATGAATATTTAAGTAGAGTTCTATGTAAGCTATCTAAATATTAAAGTAAGGCCAATATCAGAAACAAAGAAGATCAAATAGTAGATTCATTGATCAGTGTCTTGATTATATTTTCATTGTCAATTCTAATCATCTGTTTTAACTATCTCTCTTGTTTTCATGATACTCATTAGTAACTGTCAGTAAGGGAGAATGTGCTTGGATTTTAAAAGTAAGTGTGAGTTTCACATGTATTAAAATTTCTTCCAGAAATATTTTCACAATTCTATAATATATTTTCACAATACAATTATAAAAGAATCTTATTTAAATAAATGATCACTATTTATTTTTTCTTTACTACAAACAATAACTCTGATAATTTCTATATGATTTTTTCCTACAATTTTCAACAGGTATTTGCTTAATCTTGAGCAAGAATGTAGAATCTTCTTAAAACCATAGTTAGACTTAAAGAATAGCAGTGAATATTTTATTACATGGGTTGCTCATTTGGAGTTCATAAAATAAGGAGTACATGATTAGACTTCAAAGAATTTGTAAACATGGATGGGAAAATGCATTTTATTGTCACTAACCTGTAAGTCTAATTTTAGAATTTCTCAAATTTTGATTTAATTATTTCCACCATTAACACTCAGAGGACTTTTACATAGGACTAACCAGACTACTAAATGACACTTTCTTACATTTATTCATACATACATACATACATACATCAAGAGAAAGAGAGAGACAGAGAGACAGAGACAGAGAGAGATATAGAGAATTTCTGCTACATAATTTCTAAAGTACTTTCTTCTTTTCCAATTATAAAATAATTTCCAAAGATATGTTGCCATCTTCTCCTTCTACATGAATTTAAACTCTTAACACCAGAGTCATCTCCTTACATCATTATACCCAAAAGACTAATATTATATTAAATGTGGAATAAGGAGAAATTTGGGGTGCTAGTCCATTCTTATTAACACATTAGCATCCCAAACTATTAAAAGAAACTCTTACCTTGAAAGGTCATTTTATTAGTTCATCACACTTCATTATCAGTTTAGTTTGCCACATTATCAACCAGATATTGAGGTAGGTAAGGAACATTCCTATCTCCCATTTTACTCACATGATTCTAATCATGTAAAAACACTAAAATGTCATTTTTAATTAATCTATTTAAATTTTTAACCCATATTTTAGAGAGCAAAAAAGAATGGAATAAGGCAGTGTGAATTATTATAGGTATTACCAGTGTTATCATTATCCTGGGTCATCTCCAGGCATCCTGATTCATATTTGATCACTTTACCCAGATGGCTCTAGAGAAGAAATTGAGACTGATTACTTAGCACAGCATCTTTTCACTCAAATCAAGTTCCACTTTGCTTTACATGGTATCATGTCCCTGATTGCCATGATCCTCTTTAAAAATGAAGTACAAACATCATAATAATCATCATTACCAGGGTGATGCCAGTGGATGTAGCACAGGATTTGGAATCAGAGGACATGAATTCAAATCTTGATTCTGTTACTTTTTTTTAAACCTGTGTAACCTAGCACTAAACTACTCATTTCCAAGAAAAGGTGCTTTATAACTAGCAGGGCTCCAAGTATAAAACTGTTATCTAGTAATATTGTGATTGGCACAGATATGAATGAATATCAACAATGTAACCAATTGACATGAGGCTTATAGAAGAGCATGCCTGGGAAAAAAGAAAGAACCTGAGAATTTAGGGAATGTCAGAAAACCATGTAGAAGGTACGAAATGTTCAAATTTCTTGCAAATGGATAAATACATATGCTTTACACAATTAAAAGACAGCATGGCATAATGTAGATTTAAATCTAATCATCAATCATTTGAATTGACTGTGCCTCAGTGCCCCCCCAAATTATATCATCTTTTCTACAGGATATATATATATATATATATATATATATATATATATATATATACATATATACATATGTACATATACCTATATACATCTTTCCTGATTATATGAGGACTAGATTTGATTGAATGCAAAGCAAACTACAAATGTATAAGTACTAAGAAAATATGAGTAATGCATTCATACACCTTTGAAAATCAATGTGGGTGCTACCTGGCAACTTTTCCAGAGTGCTCAGCCCACAGAAGGCAAGGGGGTGGGGGAGACTGTCAAGGCCTCTTCTCTGTCCTTGGGCCAGGACTCTTGTGCTTTGTCCATATTCAATCCCTGGTCACAGTCTGGGGCCCCCCATTGCCATACAACAGGGATCATCCTCACAAACACAGGCCAGAAGAGCAAACAGAGCTTCTCTTAAGACCCTGAAAGAACTGAGGTCCTTGCAGGGGTTTACCAACAACACTCAAAAGCATGAGAAGCACCCCAAAACCATGGTCAGACTGGGGAAATGAGTAAACATAAAAAAGTAAACTGACCATAGGCAACTACTTTGATCCCATGGAAGATCAAAACACATACTCAGAAGATGACAAAACCCAAGCTTCTTTATCCAAACCTTCCATGAAATATAGAATTTGGGCTCAAAAAAGATTTTTAAAGTCAAGTAAGGGAGGTAGAAGAAAAATTGGGAAGAGAAATGAGAGAGATGCAGAAAAAAACATGAAAACCAATCCAGCAGCTCAGTCAAGGAGATACAAAAAAATGTTGAAGAAAATAACATTAAAAACTAGTTTAGGTCAAATGGAAAAAGTGATCCAAAAAGTTAATGAGGAGAAGAATACCTTAAAAAGCTGAATTGGTCTGATGGAAAAGAAGATAAGAAAGCTTTCTGAATGAAACAACTCCTTGAAATGTAGAATGGAGCTAAATGAAGCTGATGACTTTGTAAGAAACCAAGAAACAATAAATCAATATCAAAACAATGAAAAAATAGAAGAAAATGTGAAAATCTCTTTGGAAAAACAACAGATATGGAAAACAGATACAGAAGAGACAATTTTAAAATTATTGAGCTACTGGAAAGTCATGGTCAGGAAAAGAGCTTTGACTTCATTTTTACATTATTTCTACAGGAAAATTGCCCTGATATCCTAGAAACAGAGTTCAAAATAGAAATTGAGAGAATTCACCAATCTCCTCCTGAAAGAGATCTTAAAATAACTCCCAAGAATATTATAATCAAGTGCCAGAACTCCCACATCAGAGAAAGTATTACAAGCAGCCAGAGGGAACCAATTCATATATCGTGGAGTTACAGGATTAAACAAAACCTAGAAGCATCAACATTAAGGGCTTTTAGGACTTGAAATATGATATTCCAGAAGGCAAAAGAACTTGGAATGTAACCAAGAATCAACTATCTAGAAAACCTGAACATACTCTTCCAGGGGAAAAAAATGGACTTTCAGTGAAACAGGGGAATTTCAGGTGTTCCTGTTGAAATGGCCAGAGTTGAACAGAATGTTTAATCTCCAAGTGCAGGATTCAGGTGGAAGGGCAAATTATGATGGAATTAATGGTGATGAAACATGTGTATTCCTGCATGGGACTATGATATTTATATTTATTTGTATATATATATATATATATATATATTTATAACTCATATGAACCTCATTTATTAGAGCAATTAGATGGACCATATATATATGTATATATATACATATATATGTATATATATACAAGGTACAGTAGGGAGCTGAATTTGAAGATATATTATATGGTAAAAATGGAGTCAATAGGTGCAAAGGAACTATAGTGGGAGAAAGGGAAAGAAGAGGTAGAATAGACTGTGATAATTCATGTAAAAGAGTCAGAAAATAGCTTTTGCAGTGGTATGGAGAAGGGAATGTGAGGGGTAATGAGGGCGCCTTCATTCTCATCAGAAATCCCTCAGAGAGGAAATAGTATACATAATAGGCATAGAAATCTAGAAGAAAAAGGAGAGAAAAGGGATGGGAGAAAAGGGACAGGGGGAGGGGAGGGGGGATGTAGGTGATAGAGGAGAGGGTAGATGATGGTAAAGGATAGATAGATATAACACATTTTCTTTTTGTACAATTTGCAAGGTATTGGGTTTGGAAGGCATGTCTGGGACCACATGGCGGGGTGATTGCTGGGACTCTGGGATGGGATGTTGCTCTGTCCACTGCACCACTTGGCTGCCCCACAGCACATTTTTGAAGAGGGACAGAGTGAAAGGAGAGCAAAAATATATAAATGCTAGAGGGTAGGAATGGATGGAGGGAATTACAATCAGCAACAGCAACTATGTAAAAATATGGAAGTAACTTCTCTGATAGACTTATGTTAAAGAATGCAATCTACCCCAGAGGCAGAGCTTATAGTATAGGAACACAGATTGAAGCACATTTTTCCCTCTTTTTTTCACTTTATTTTTCATGAGGTTTTTTTTTTATTTTTTTGTGGGGGGGATCATATTTACATACATCAAGATTATTTTAGTAATATGCAAATAAATGAAAATGCAAATTTATATAAAAAATGTGATAGAAGGAATAGCCCTTATAATTTAAAGACATTTTGTAAAACCCCAGCACAAGACAACTATTAGCTGTTCAATTTTGGATAAGTCAATTGCATTTTTTTATTAATTAATAAAATAAGAACTTGTGCAAGTTCATTTAAATGGGTTTAAATTTCTATGAATGTCATATATTTACATTTGTTATTATTGAAGAATATCTTACATGAGAGGAAAGTTTTTCATTTTTTTTAGCTTTAAAAATGTATACAGCATTTTTCCCATAAAAACAAACTCAAACATAATTTTTGTCATTTTATATTGTCAAAAATCAATAATTTCACTTGATTATTTCTAGCATATGTTGAATTTAAAAATAAATTAAAAATTTATATTAGATCTAAACATTTTAAGTGGAAAAATAAAGATTTTTAAAATGTCAATGGTAAGGTATAAATGTAAAAGTACTTTTCCAGCTCAATAATCCTAATTTTAGTTGAACTCTTATAAAAGTAGATAGAATATTTTAATGAATGCAAAATGTTCTTTTCAAATTTTCAAACGTTGCATCATATTAGGATGATTCACCATATTAACTTTTATGACTGTAAGAAATTTTTATTTGTTTTCACAATAATTCAATTCTATTTGACAGAGGACTCATGTCTTAAAACTTATGAGGTGTCTGAAATTAAAATTCTTTTCTAATTTTTACTGTATTAATATGAATTTTAGGGAGGACATTGTAGTTTGGAATGATCACTCTTAGAAATGTCAACTCCTTTTTTTTTTTCCTACTGGGGCATTATTGAATAGATAGTGCTCTTGAAGGTAATATTCCTGATTCTTAAAGCTTCTCTGTATAATGGTTTTACAAATAAGGGTACAGAATATTATTTTTTTAAGATGCCTGATCAGCCTAAGTATATTTTTGAAATCACTATTTGAAGTTTTCTCCTCCCTTGTTACCACACTTGTTTGATAAAAATCACTTTATGGGAAGTAATTCCCCAGGTGGTGGGAAATCAAAGGCAAATATCCTTGTATAAGCAAGTTATATGCAGGATAAACTAGAAATAACCAACACAGGGAAGATCAGAATTAGTGATATTAATTAATTACTTAGAATTAGGAAAGATAATAAAAGACTTCCTAAAGAAGGTGGCATTTTATTTGGGTCTTGAAACAAGTCATGCCGTACTTCAAGGCAATTCTCATATTAATTCCTCTTTAGCAAATTGAACCAAAATTTGTCCAGCAGTATTGATCTAGGATTGTGTTTCTTGAGCATCTTGGAAGGATTTGAACTTAAACATTCAGTCAAATTTTTTTGACTTGTAAACTGATTTTTGTTTCTAATTGATGTAATTATCAGAATATATTTTTTGTTTTAAAAATGTTTTATTATTGCTTATTTTTTTTTACTTTGAGAATGATGAAGATAAGTTAAAGATTTTTGGTTTGTTTTTGCAATCAAAATAATTATGTTGAAGTGTGCCAGAACAATTTTATCTCCGCTCATCTTATTTGTGTTTATATTTCTTCTTCCCAATAGTAGTGATTTTTTTAGGTATTAAAGCTAGACTGAGTATTTTATTCTAAATACTACTAATTGAAGCTAAAAAATGGGAAAAAATAATTTTAGTGGTCATTTTTCTTTTTTTAAAAAGCAAGGCAGGCTAAGGAAAGTTAAGTTAGATTATTCGATCTATATTTTCTATAATAATTTGATGAGTTTTACAAATTAGCAAATAATTCAGGAGTGATTAATGAAAAGTGATCATGTGACAAATATTGAAATAATTACCTTTCAGAGTAATATCTCATATGTGTACATTGCTTAAAAGATTGCAATGCACTTTTGCACAGTAAGTTTTTGAGTCAGGTAATATTCCCACTACTATCCCCATTTTTAAAGATTGCAAAACTGGCCCAGAGAGACAGAATTATTTATTTTAAAATAATAAATGTCAAAAATGAATTTTAACATTGCTCCCAAACCACTAATTTCCATATGGTGCCATCACAATCCTGTGTAAAATATACTTTAGACTTTATTGGACTTTGAGTACCAAATTGTACTAATAATATTCTAGATCTTCACCCCCCACCCCTGCAAAAACTAGCTAAATGAAAATTATCTCCTAAATGAAAAATCGTATTACTTCCATCATTGACACTAAACTAGGACAAGATGAGATAGGTATGAGGAGGTGTTTCACCCATGCTGATTGATTTTTCTTGACTCTCATCTTTCTCCCCAATATCTTTTATAGAAAAGTCTTCTTTTTCCAAAACAGATCTACATATTTCTTTCAAAATGCAGAAATAATAGTAAAAGCACCAATAATATTTTATCATCATTAAAGCTAACATTTTTATTGTATTTTCATTTTTCTAGGTATTATTCATATAATTTGGAGACTTATCAACAAGGGTTTGTTTCTTAAACTATACTGTATTCTGTCCACTACTAATCTATGTGAAAGCTGGGCAAGTCTACTTTAAGAAATGCATCATGGAAGTACTAGATTCTGTTCTTCATTTATCCAGAGCATGTACTGGCATCTTTACTACTTTTTATCTTCTTACTATGTGGTAACTAGAAATACTTATAATTGTTTGCTGACCAGAACATAAGTTTGCATAAAAAAGGATCAAATACGTGAAAATCTCTCTCCTCTAGAAATTTTCAAATGAGTAGGAAGAACTATTATGGACCACACAGCTGGGTAGGGACCTCTCACTCAGTCACTTTTTGACCATGAACACATGACATTGTTAATTTTCTGTTTCTGTTGTGCTCCTTGTTCTCTCATTATGGATAAATGAGTACCTGAGAAGAAAATACCAGGTTATGAGCTTCAAAAGTTTGGAAGATCCATAAGAATTCCAATAAATGAAGTTAATAACAAAGATCTAGAAACAAACTGTCCAAATTCCCTGATAAACTTTTACATACATACATGTAGTAAGGTGTCTCCATCTCCTGCTCCCAGAGCAAGACAGCTATATCACCTTCAGGATTTCATAAGTACACCTGCTGAGACTTCTGACTCGTTTTCCTGAAACTATCAGTTCTATTCTCTATAGACTGTGCACTGCCTATCCCCCCCCCCCCATATATTGGAAACAGGAATTAATTCTCCAGTTCTACTTAGCCATTTATCATCAGTAAGTTTCTGCAAAGGGATATTTACTTCAAAGTTACAGCTGGTAGCCAACAAACATTTTTAACACAATTTGTCAGGTACCATAGCTAGGAAATCGTATATAATAAGACTAGAAAGGTGCATTGGAGCCAAACTGTAGAGGGCTTTATATTTCAAACTGAACAGTTTGTTTTTGATAGTAGATTTAAAAGAGCTACTGGAATAGTTTAGGCTCAAGAGTATTACACATAGACTTGTCCTTTTGGAAAATCACTTTGGCAACTATTAAGAGACTTGGAATGGGAGTGAGACCCTTTCAATAGAAAAAGTAAGGGATTTTGAAGGCCTGAATTCAAGTGCTGGCCAGGGAAATAAAGATTAAAAATGTTGAGAAGAACAGAATCAAATTATACTAATACAGTTATCTCACTAACTAAAGTCTTTGACTTAGAAAATTATTTCATAAATGAATTCCTATTAAATGAAAACAGATTCATAAAATGGTTATATATTTTCTTAGACCATGGTAATTAATTTTATAGGTACTTTATATTGGAAAACTGTATAATTAAGGTTACAACAAACAAACAAAAAAGGAGTGTTCTATAATTTAGGAAAGAAAATAATACATAATGAAACCAGATGGATTATAATCCCTATGAAAATAATAAGATGTTAATAGATTTAAATAAAAAAACTAATAAAATATGTTTGGACATAAAACATTTTAAATTTGATAATATATTGACAAAATAATCAGAAAATACTTTGGATCATTTGAATCATTCATAAAGAGCATTTAAAGCATAAAACAGAAAGAGTAGGAGAGAAAAGAAAGGTCTCCAACAAAAACAAAATAATAGAAAATTGTAATTATTCAATAACTTCTTGATTAGTATGAGTCAAGGAAAGAAGACTCAGGTACTTAACAGAAAATTAGCGGTTCATGGTCTTTTCCTCAGTGGGTCCCTTAGAAAGACTAGTGAAAGGTTGATTACCTTGGCTGCTTCTTTATGCTACAACTTAAACAATCTATTATAGTGAGATATTAGACTAGAAACTGAGACTCTCTATTATCGAGGGTAATATAATGAAATTCTTTTGACATGAAGATGTGGCAACATAGGTTATTTCATTTTTAATTAAATCAATTCTTCTTTGAATTTAAAAGCAAAACTATTTAACCTGTAAATTCATGGGCTTTAGATTTTGTGAAGTAATCCAAAATGTTGCTAATTATTCAATTTGAATCCAGAAAAGCAGAAAAGCTAAAAATCCAAATTGGCCCACCTTAATCCAGAAAAGTAGGAAACCAAAATTTATTTGTGGTAGAAGCAGGAGAAGGAAGGGATAGATGGGAAAGGGGGAGGAATTTATTTCTTCATTTTCTGAATGTTTGTTCACTGGTATTCAATGGTTTTTAGTGTAAAGGTTAACCAAAAATAGAGGGATTATTGTCTTTTTTTTGATGCTTGCTTAAGAAAAAAGAGCTTTCATTAGTGAAAAGAAACCTGAAGGTGAAGACCTTTATTTTAAACATAATCTTTGACACATCTAAAAGTGGTTAAGGTTTTTCACCCAAGTATAAAACAGGGATGCTATTGGACCTAATCTTAAAATATTAAACCCTTAGCAATTGTATTTTTTCTTAGGAATAAGTACATTTTACCATGGCCAGGTAAATTATTGAGACTCAGTTATCTCAACTGAATGAATTCTATTCATTTTCAAGATAATTTTAAAGATCAAAGGAGATTATGTGTTTAAAATCATCATGTAGAAATTTGCATATGGTATTTTTATATTAAGAGGGCTGAAGTCAGTTTACTACTGTTCATGCCAAACATGTTCAGTCATTTCCTAAATTCAAAGTCCCATTTGCTCCATGTTTCTTTTTTTCTTTTGACTACTCCAGTGATCTCTGATTTCCCTTTTTTTTTGGAGCTCCTAAAATTTGTGTCAATATCTTTATTGTTCTTGTCCTCTTCATTACTGAAAAATTATAGGTAATCAGTAGCAACACTGATAAACATATGAAAATAAATGTGTATTTTTGTTTTCATATTATGTCCCTGTATATATTTATGAGTATGCACAAATACATTATATGAATATATTTATATATCCAAATATGTACTTACACACATCTATATATGGTTGTAATACAATAGTCTTTTCTCTTCTGTCTACAAATGCATTTTACCATAACTAGTAGATACAAATATAATTAAATATATGTATTTAATATGATACATCAATACATTATACCATAATGAAAATATTGACAAAAATCAAAAAAAATTTCCATGTTCTATTCAAATTCCTGTAATTACTAATATCAGAAAGGATGTTGAAATGCACATGAAGGGAATTTCCTCATCCTGAAGCTACCTGTGTGAGAAATTATTCCCTTGAAAATTATACCATCTAGAAATAATAATTTAAAATGCATGTAGCAAAACACAAGCCATATTTTGCCTGAAAAAAAGATAATAGGAAATAAGGTTATAACAAGAATAAATACTCTCTTCATATTTATATGTTACCTAAAGGCTTAAATTAATATATTTAAATGGATTTTGAAGCAAAGAATTTTCTTATATTTTTATCTTGGTAAAATAATTATTCCTTTCATCTTCATACAGTAAAAATCTACTAAAAACAGTTTTAGTTTCTTTGGAAACTGAAGGTCAGCCTTTGCAGATTTTCTTCAGAACTTTCGTTCTTCTGTTGATAGAGTCCTTTTCTGTTGATTGGTCTTTCTCCAACCAGGGTGTCTAGGCCATTCTTTGCTGATTTGTCTTAAACACACAGCCAGCTGGTGTCTCATCACACTGATTGCCTTCTTGATTGGGATACTTTAAGAAATTATGTGATTTTTGAAAGTAATGGGCCAGCAGGTCAGAGATAGAGAAAATACTTTAAGACCATTTGAAAAATTCAAAAGTAACATCAAGCAGACATTATTTGCCTGCTTTCTGATAACTGAATATGAATAAATAAATTATTTATTGTGTCCATATTTCTTATTAAGAAAATTATGAAGAAAAAATGAGTTTCAGTTTCAAAAGTCAAAACTGGTCTTGAACTAGGGAGATAAATGCATAGATAGGTGTAGATAGACAGATAGATATGGATAGATATATGTTCATATATATATATATACACATATAAATATGTAGATAACTATGTGTGTATGAGTATATATATACATAGATGCATGTGTATATAAATATATAGATGTTTGTCTATTATATATTCATATATATTTATACATTAGCTCCAATATCTAATATTTGTTGCAGCAAGTTTTCTATTAATTAAATTTTAGTTGTAATGATATAGAATAATCAGCTAATCATGAAAACTTTATATTGAAATCAAGCAAATTAACTCATGTTTAGAGAAAGTATCATAATGATTTAACAATACCTAATTGATAAAAGAAATATGATATCACAGTGGAATAAATATAATTTGGAAGTAACAAAACTTTCAAGATTATTTTATAGAGCAATAGGATTTCCACCTATAAAAGATCTTAGAGGATTAAGATATACATATATATATGTATATATATATATATATATACATATATATATGTATGTATGTATGTATTTGAAAAGATGAAGCTGAAATCCAGAGAAGTTAAGTAAATTATACCTTGTGCTTACATATTAAATTCCCAAATTCTTTGCTTCAGTGACAATGACCCAATTGCTATTATATGAATAAGACATTCCATGTCTTGAACCCAAACCCTTTTACTATATATTTCCCAAACCTGCAATATTGTCCCTCTTCAATTCTGCCGATCAATTTCCCACACTTCCTTTAAGTCCAATAAAATTTCATTCTTGAGAAGTTTTTTCCCAACTTCTCTATTTTTGTAATGCTTTATTTATAATTTTAACATTCCTTTTTTCATATGTTGAATTCCAAATTCTCAATCCCTTATCTCTACCCTTCTATGGAGAAGGCAGAACAAGAAGATACCAATTTTGCATGCAATACAGATTTACATATTCACTATGATAAAAAGCATGTAAAGATTTTAAAAATCATTCTTCACTGGGCACTCAGTTCATCAGCTCTTTCTGTCTAAAAGTAGATAATATTTTCTTTCAGGATCTTTTGAAAATGTCTTGTATCCTTATATTGATCAGAGTAACTAAATCTTTCACAGGTAGTTATTGTTACAACATTATTGTAAATGGGTGCAATGCTTACCAGGTTCTACTCACTTATCTTTTATATCAGTTCATATAAATGTAAATGTAAATATCCTACTCTCATTTCATGTAACATAATAGTTTTTACAAAAATTACATATCATAACTTGTTCAGTCATTCCTCAATTGCTGAATTCTTTGTCAAACAAAAAACCCCACAAAACAGCCAATTAATATAAATTTGTGTATCTGTGTGTGTGCACATATAAATGTATTTATATGTATGTATCAATGTATATAGCATAGGTATATCCATAGATAGATATAGATATAGATATAGATAGATATAGATATAGAGATAGATGATATAGATAGATATAGATATAGACATAGACATAGATATAGATATAGATATAGATATAGATATAGATATAGATATAGATATAGATGTAGATATAGATGATATAGATATAGATGTATATAAAATGGTCATTCCCTCCCCCCTAATGTCTCTGGGATACAGACTGAATTGGAACACTGTTGGATCATAAGACATTCCCACTTTGGGCATAATTAGAAATTGTTTTGCAGAAAGATTAGGCAAGTTCATAATTTTTCCAATAGTGCATTTTTTCCTAAACAATCCAACATTTGTCCATTCATATTCTGTCATGTTAGCCAATCTAAAATGTGTGAGTTGCTATATCAGGGTTTTTTAATTTGTAACTAATCAATAGTTATTTAACATTTTTTCAGATGATTATTGAGAGTTTTGATTTCTTATTCTAAAAGTTGGCTTTCAAATTCTATCATTTTGGGAATTGCTTTTATTTTTATAATTTTGTCTCAGCTTCCATATATTTCACAAATGAGGCCCTTATCAGAGATACTTGCTGTAAAACTGTTTTACCCATTGCCTGCTTGCTTCCTAATTTTGTCTGAATTTGGTTTTTTTGTGCAAACAAAAATTAATTTATCCTTTTTATCCTGTGATCCCTTCTGTTTCTTGTTTGGTCATAAATTCTTCCCTCATCTGCAGAGCTGAGAGGTAAAATTCACCATGCTTTCCTAATTTACTTATGATATCACCATTATTGTTTAAAATACCTGTTGATTTTAATCTTACCTGGCTATATTGGGTAAGATGCTGATCTTAAATTATTTTTTCCAAACTGTTTTCCAGACTTCCAGGCAATTTTTCTTAAATGTTGTTATTGGCTCCAAAGCTTGTATCTTTGAATTTATCAAACACTATATTACTATAGTCATTTATCACTTTGTATTTTAAATAAATTGCATTCCATTCATCCAGCAATTTATTTGTGAGACAGTATCAAATCATTTTGATAATTACCACTTTGTAAAACACTTTGAGAACTAATAGAGTTAGGTCACCTTTCTTCACTTTTTTCCATTTATTACATTAACATTCCTTATCTTTTGGTTTTGGAGATGAATTCTATTATTTTTCTAATCCTTTATTTTTAGTAATTTCATTATGTCACTGAATAAGTAAATTAATTTGCTGGAATTATTATTTTTATTATATAGGATCAGCCTATTTGGGAGTAAATAATATTCATTTGCTTAGATCTCACTTTATTAGTGTAAAAAAAATTTGTAATTGTGTTCATATAGTCCTTGTGTTTGTCCTAGCAGGAACACTCCCAAGTATTTTATATAGTCTGAGTTTATTTCTCTTTTTGCATCATCTTTGTATGTTTGATAGTAATATGTAGAACTGATCGTAATTTATTTTGGTTTAATTTCTAGTCAACAACTCTAATAACATTGTTTCAAATAACTCTTCAATTGATTCTTTCAGAATTTCTAAGAATACCATGAAAAATCTGCAAATAATGACAGTTTAGTGTCTTTATTGATGATTCTGATTTCTTCAACTTCCTTTTCTTGTCTTATGTCTGTAGTTAACATTTATAATTTAATATCAAATAATTGTGGCTTAAATGGATATCCTTGCTTATCTTTGATCTTAATAGGAAGTTTTCTAATTTATCTTTTTTATATATAATACTTTCCCTTGGTTTTAAATAACTACTATTTATAATTTTAAGAAAGAATCCATTTTCCCATTGTTCTAAATAGGGATTGATATTGTCTTTTGTCAAATTTTTTTCTGCCTCTATTCATTTAATCATATAATTTCTGTTGTTTTCTCACTGATATGATCAATTATGGTTATATCTTTCTTGTTATTCAACAATTCCTACTTTCCAAGTCTAAATTCTACCTAGGATTAGTGTATCTTTGTGATATATTAATATATCATTAGAGAAATTAATATATAGCTGTTGCTTTCCCTGGTTAGATATCAAAACCATTGATATTTGATTTGCTCTTCTTTACTTATTCTTCAAATTATTTACAATTTATTGGAATTAATTATTTCATTAATGATTGATAGAATTCACTTATAAATTCTTCAAATCAGAACGTCCTGGAGTAGAGCTAAGATAGCAATATAATGCTGGGAAGCTCCCAGAGTCGAAAACAATATTAAATGGAAAATTCTAATGGACCCTAAATTTACATAATCCACAAATAACAGAATGAAACAGATTTTCAACTCAAGATATCACGGAGAAGCTTTACGTAAGTAGAAGGTATGTATATCACAGAGTAGTCAGGAGACCTGGAAAGTCAGGGGAATGCTCTTAACTCGAGTCAGTGGTGCACCAGGCAAGCAGTGAACATCCCAATCTCAGCTCAGAAGACAAAGTTTACATGTTAGATGAATCTAATGCAGGGAACAAACCATTAGCACCTGTAACACCATAAAGAGGTAGTAGGCCAGGGACCAGACACCCAACACAAAAACTTTGACACTGTGCACCCTTTGCTCCAGGAACAGAACTCAACTAATAAAATGAGGAATACTTCCTCCCAAATAAACAAAGAGCACTATCTGTAAAAAGCTGCTATTCTGATGACAATAAAAATGCTATCTCAGAAGAGGAGAGGAGTAACAAAATGCCTACATGTGAAGAATTAAAGAACCTTTTCAATTAATCTAAAATCCAAAAAGACTTCTTGGAATAGCTTAAAAGCATTTTAAAAACCAAAGAAGAAAAGAAGAAGAAAAACAGAGAAAAGAAATCAGAGTTTTGCAGGAGAATTACGGAAAAAATCACTGAAAAAAACAATAACTTTAAAATTAAAATTGACAAAGTGGAAAAAAGAAATCTTCTCTAAAAAGTAAAATTAGACAAATGGAAAAAGAAAATAAAAAACTAACTGAAAAAAACCTTAAAAATTAGAATTGGACAAATGAAAATTGATGGAGTCTTTGAGCTCCAAGATTTCATCAAACAAAACCAAAAGACTGAAAAAATAAAATAAAATGTAAAATACATCTTATAAAAAAATAACTGACTTGGAAAATAGATCCAAGAGAGGTAATATATGAATTATTGGTCCACATGAATGTCATGATCAGAAAAAAGGTCCTGGAAAACATCATGCAGGAAATAATCATGGAAAACTAATCTATTATTCTAAACCAGAAAATAAAATAATCCTTGAAAGAATTAATCAATCACCCCCAGAAAGTAATCCCCAAATAAAAACTCCAAGGAATATTGTAGCCAAATTTCCAAATTTTCAACTAAAGAAAAAAAAACACTCCAATTTAAATGTCAGAGTTCCAATTTAAATATCAGAATTATGCAAGATTCATCAACTGAAGCATTAAAGGATGCAAGTGCCCTTGGAATTTGATATTTGGTAGGTAAAGAAATTTGGATTATAGCCAGCAAAATTCACGATATTCTTTCAGGTCAATGATCAATTTTCAAAGAAATTAAGGACTTTTAAACTTACCCAGATAAAACCATTAGAACTGAACAGAAAATTTGAGCTTCCTATACATGACACAAGAGTATATAAAAAGGAAAATGAAACAGAAAAAAAAAAAGTTAGTCACTAAGACTAAGAAAAACAATGTCAGACAATAAGACTAAACAGGGAAAAATTCACTGTAACTCTTGAGAATTGTTTTTCTCTTAGGACAATCAAAAAAGAACAAAATTAGAAAGAGGATGTAGGTATAAATTTATCAAAGTCTTATAATTTACTTTAACTCATGAGGATTATATTCATTTTGGGATAGTTGGAGGGAGTATACTTAGAGGATGTGAATATAAACTAATGATGTGATAGTGCTTTAACTCAGGATGGTTATATTTCTATTGAGACAATTGAAGGGAGTACACTTGAATAGAGTATATAGGGAAAGGTTGATCATTATGTTGATAAAGTTTTTGACACTTTGGGAATAGTACTTCATAAATATATATACATATATGTGTGTGTATAAAAATATATGTATATACATAAATTTATATGTGCATATAAAATTTATTTTTCCAAATACATGAAATGGTATTTTTCTTTTTTTAATTCATTTTTTATTAAAAATATTATTTGAGTTTTACAATTTTCCTCCTAATCTTGCTTCCCTCCCCCCACCCCCCCAACAGAAAGCACTCTGTCAGTCTTTACTTTGTTTCCATGTTTTACCTTGATCCAAATTGGGAGTGATGAGAGAGATATCATATCCTTAAAGAAGAGAAGAGAAGTGTAAGAGGTAACAAGATCAGACAATAAGATATCTGGTTTTTTCTAAATTAAAGGGAATAGTGCTTGTACTTTGTTCAAACTCCACAGCTCCTTATCTGGATACAGTTGGTACTCTCCTTTGCAGAGAACCCAATATTTTTCCCAATTGTTGCACTGATGGAATGAGCAAGTCCTTCAAGGTTGAACATCATTCCCATGTTGCTGTTAGTGTGTATAGTGTTTTTCTGGTTCTGCTCATCTCACTCAGCTTCAGTTCATGCAAATCCCTCCAGGCTTCCCTGAAATCCCATTCCCTCCTGGTTTCTAATAGAACAATAGTGTTCCATAACATACATATACCACACTTTGCTAAGCCATTCCCCAATTGAAGGACATTTACTTGATTTCCAATTCTTTGCCACCACAAACAGGGCTGCTATAAATATTTTTGTACAAGGAATGTTTTTATCCTTTTTCATCATCTCTTCAGGGTATAGACCTAATAGTGGTATTTCTGGGTCAAAGGGTATGCACATTTTTGTTGTCCTTTGGGCGTAGTTCCAAATAGCTCTCCAGAAGGGTTGGATGAGTTCACAGCTCCACCAACAATGTAGTAGTGTCCCAGATTTCCCACAACCCTTCCAATAATGCTCATTATCCTTCCTGGTCATATTGGCCAGTATGAGAGGTGTGAGGTGGTACCTCAGAGAAGCATTAATTTGCATTTCTCTAATAATTAATGGAAATGGTATTTTTCAACAATCATTTTTATGCAAGATTTTGAGTTTTACGTTTTCTCTCTCCCTCCCTTCCCTTCCCTTGCCTCTGATAGGAAGCAACCTAATAAAGTTATAACCATGCTAAATGTAGATCCATATTAAGCATGTTGTGAAAGAAGAATCATGTCAAAATGGAAAAAAATAATACCTCAGAAACCTTGAAAACTGAAGGTAGCAAACTTTGCTCTACATTGAAACTGCATAGATTTTTCCCCTGATATGGATGGTTTTTTCCCATCATAAGTCTTTTAGAATTGTTTTTGATAATTGTGCTGCTTCAATAAATAACTTCATCCTAGCTAATCATCACCCAATGCCACAGGTTCTGTGTGTACTGTTTATCCAATTTTGCTCACTTCATTCTGAATTAGTTCATGCATGTCTCATCCCTCATGATCACATTAATTTACCACAATTTCTTCAACCATTCCTCAAATATTGGGCATGCCCTCAATTTCTAATTTTTTGCCACTAGGAAAAAAAGCTACTAAAATATTTTTGAATTGTGGATCTTTTACTCTTTTACATGATCTCCTCAGAATACAGACCCAGTGGCAAAGAAGTGGAAATCAAGTAAATGTCCTTCAATTGGGAAATGGCTTAGCAAAGTGTGGTATATGTATGTCATGGAACACTATTATTCTATTAGAAACCAGGAGGGATAGGAATTCAGGGTAGCCTGGAGGGATTTGCATGAACTGATGCTGAATGAGATGAGTAGAACCAGAAAAATACTGTATACCCTAATAGCAACATGGGGGTGATAATCAACCTCGATGGACTCATTCGTTCCATCAGTGCAACAATTAGGGACAATTTGGGGTTATCTGCAATGGAGAATACCATCTGTATCCAGATAAATAGACGTGGAGTTAGAACAAAGTCCAAGGACTATTTCTTTTAATTTAGGAAAAAAACTGATCTCTTATTTTCTTATCTTGTTATCTCTTATACTTTATGTTTCTTGCTGAATAATATGATTTCTCTCTCATCACACTCAATTTGAATCAATGTACAACATGGAAACAATGTAAAGACTGATAAATTGCTTTCTGTGGGGGGGGAAGTAAGATTAGAGGAAAAATTGTAAAACTCAAAATAAATAAAATCTTTAATTAAAAAGGAAAATAAAGGATACAGACCCAGTAGTGGTACTGCTGGATCAAAGGATGCACAATTTTGTTGTCCTTTGGGCATAATTCCAAATTGCTCTTGAGAAAGATTAGATTATTTCACAAGTCCATCAAAAATACATTAGTATCCCAGTTGTCTCACATCCCCTTCAACATTGATCATTTTTATTTTTAGTTATATTGACCAATCTGATACTTATGATGTGGTAACACAGAGTTGTTTTAATTTGCATTTCTCTAATCAATAATGATTGTGAGCACTTTTCACATAAGTATAGATGTCTTAATTGCTTCATCTTCTTAATTGCTTCAAATTCTTTGATGATTATCAATTGGGGGATGACTTGCAGGCTTATAAATTTGACTGTGTTCTTTACATATTTTAGAAATAGTTCTTTATCAGCAACACTAATTGTAAAAATTAGTTCTTAATTTAAAGCCTTCCTTTTAACTTCAGTTTTATTTGTTTTTATTTGTGTAAAATCTTTTCAATTTAATGTAATCAAAATCATCAATTTTTGCATTAAATAATGTTCTCTTTCTCTTCCTTGGTTAAAAACTGTCCCCTTTCCAATAGATCTGATAAATAAACTATTCTTTATTCTCCTAATTGGCTTATGATATAAACTTTCACATCTAAAAGCTTAAGGCATTTTAATCTCATCTTGAGATATTGGTCTATATCTAGTTTCCTCAGAAGTTTTTTTAATCAAAAAGTGAGTTCTTATTCCAGAATTCTTATCAAACAGCAGATTACTGTTCATTTTCTATTGTTTCTTCTACACCTAAATCTATTGCACAGATACACTATTATTTCTTAGCCAGTAACAAATAATTTTGATGACTGATGTTTTATAATATAATTTCAGATTTGGTATGGTTAGACCACTTTCTTTAAATTTTGTTCATTAATTCCCTTCATATTTTTGACATGTTATTCCTCCATATGAATTTAGTTACAATTTTTCTAGCTCAATAAAGTAATATTTTGGAAGTTCAATAGGTATGACACTGAATAAGCAATTTAATTTAGGTAGAACTGTCATTTTTATTATATTAACTTGGCCTAGTCTGAACAATTGACATTAATCCAGTTATGTAGATCTGATTTTATTTGTGTTAAAATGTGATTTTGGTGCTGTTTTCATGCAGTTTTTGAGTTTGCCTTGGCAGATTAACTCCCAAATATTTTATATAGTTACATTACATATAGTTTCTTTAAATGTTATATTAAATATAGTTACATTAAATGGAATTTCTCTTTCTATCTCTTGCTGCTGTCTTGTTAGTAATTTATAGAAATACAGATAATTTATGTGGGTTTGTTTTCTATCCTGCAACTTTATGAAGTTTGCTAATTGTTTCAGGTAGGTTTTTAGATGATTTTCTAGGATAAAGTAGGTATATCAGCATATCATTTGCAAAGATTAAGAGTTGTGTTTGTTCATTACCTATTCTAATTCCTTCAATTTCTTTTTCTACTCAAAGTGCTAAAAAGCTAGCATTTCTAATACAATATTGAATAATAGTGGTGATAATGGGCATCTTTCTTTTACCCCTGATCCTACTGGAAATACTTCTAGTTTATACCTATTACATATGATGCCTGTTGATGGTTTTGGATAGATATTACTTATCATTTTAAGTAAAACTCCATTGATTCTTATGCTCTCTAGTGGGATTTTTGGTTTTATTTTATTTTTGTTTTGCAAGACAATGGAGTCAAATTACTTGTCCAAGATCATACAGCTAAGTAAGTATTAGGTATCTGAAGTTCAGGACTGGTGCACCATCCACTGTGCCAATTAGTTACCCTAATTTTCTAGTGTTTTAATAGGTATGTGTGTTATATTTTGCTAAAATATTTTTCAGCATCTATTGAAATGATTATATGATTTCTAATAGGTTTGTTATTGATATGGTTAATTATATTGACAATTTTCATTACTTTGAACAAACTCTGCATTCCTGGTATGAAACCTACTTGATCATAGTGGGTTATCCTAGTGATAACTTGCTATAATTGCTTTGCTAATATTTTATTTAAAATTTTTGCATTTATATTCATTAAGGAAATTGGTCTATTATTTTCTTTCTCAGCTTTAACTTGTCCTGATTTAGGTATCAGCTCAATATTGGTATCATAAAAATAAATGAGAATTGTAATTCTATAAGGATAGGTGAAAGGAGGATATTTTGACAGAGTGAGGGGGTACAAGACAGTCTTAAAGCAATTAAGGCATGAGAAAAAAGGGATTTTTCTAGGAGAAGAAGGCAGAGGCATTAGAAATAATTGACATCACATGAAGAGGTAAAAAGACCTATTCATAGTAGAGGGAAAGAAAGGAGACTGTAAGCAGTGAGTAAATCTTACTCACAACAGATTTGGCTCAAAGAGCGAATGATATATATTCCCAGTTTGGTTTAAAAACATATCCTACCCTGCAGAGATGTATGACAGAAAATGAAAAAGGACATTGTAAGAGAAGTAACAGTCATAAGAATAACACTGATGAGAAAGGATAAGGGAAAGGGAAAAAATAAAATACAAATAGGGAAAGATAAAATGAAGGGAAATAAACTGGTTTTGCACAAAATAAAACCAATGCAACCAGGATTAGACTACAGAACACTAAAAAAAAATTCATAGCTAGTGTTTCTAATAATAGACTCATTTCTAAAATAAACAGACAACCAAATTAAATTTATCAGAATACAAGTCAAGTCATTCTCTTAATTGTCCAAGTTAATTTTGTTGGAGGTAATTTTCAGATGAAGAAACTAAATCTAGTTATAGTTATGTGAAAAAAAATGCTCCAAATAATTAGTGATCATTGAAATACAAATTAAAACAACTCTAAAGTACCATCCCACATCCATCTGATTAGCTAAAGGTGACAAAAGAGGAAAATGATCACTATTGGAGAGGATATGGAAAAAGTGGAACAGTAAAGCACTGAATGGAGAGTTGTGAACTGATCCACCCATTATGGAGAGAAATTTAGAACTGTAACCAAAGGGCAATAAAATTGAGCATGCTCTGTGATCCAGCAATACCACTACTAGGTGAATATCCCAAAGAGATCATAAAAACAGGCAAGGACCCATGTGTCCAAAAATATTTATAGCAGCTCTTTTCATAATGGCAAAGAAGGAAATTGAGGGAATGCCCATCAATATGTGAATGACTGAACAAGTGATGCTATCTATAGGTATGCTATGGAGTACTGTTTTTCTGTAAGAAATCATGAATGACCAGACTTGAGAAAAGCCTGGAAAGACTTGCACACATTGATACTGAGTGAAGTGAGTAGAAACAGGAGAACATTATATACATTAATAGTAACATTTTATTATGATCATCTATGATGGATGCAGCAGCTTAATGAAAAGGGACAGTCCTGAGTGATTTGTTATGGAAAATGCCATTCACCTCCAGAGAAAAAATTATGGAGTCTAAAAAAAAGAGCAATTCATACTGTTTACTTCAAACTTCTTTTATGCTGTTTCTTTCTCATGATTTCCCCTCCCTCCCTTAGTTCTAATTCTTTCACAGCAGGGCTAATATAGACATCTGGCAACAGAATTGTACATGAACAACCTCTATCATATTGCTTGCTGCCATGGAGAGGAGGGAGGGAAAGGAGTTGGTTAGAAAAATGTGTAACTCAAAAGCTTTTAAAAGGATGAGTGTTGCAAACTATTTTAAAATACGTGAAAATAATTTTTTTTAAATAATGAAGCAAAAATTAAATAAATAAATTCCTGGAAATTTGTTCTTAGGAAATTCATTTGTCTTGTTCAATTCTGTTTTCTAAGAAAACGTTTTTTAAGTATACTTACTCTACTCTCTTTCTTGGCAGTTTATATTTTTGTAAATTATTACCCCTTTCACTTAGATTGCCAGGTTTACGGCCATATGATTGGACAAAATATCTCCTAAAATTGTTTTAATTTCATTCATTGGTAGTACATTAATCCCATCATTTTTGAAACTATTAATTTGGTTTACTTCTTTCATTTTTTTTAATTTCTCTTTTGTCTTTTTCAGGATTTCGATTTTGATATTTAATTAAGGGATTTCAAATTTGTTCTTTTTATTTTTCTTTCATTTATAATTGTATGTCCAAGTCATTGATCTACTCTTTCTCTCTTGTATTGACATAAGCATTTAGAAAGATAAATTATTTCCTTAGTAGCAATTTCTCTTACCTACGTTGGGCAGAAAGCTCCTGAAGCTGCTGCTGCTGTTGTCACAGCAAAGCCTCTAAAGCCTACAAAGCCCACAGCTAGTGCTCCTGTCCTATGTGCTGAGTAAGATTCCACTCAAGTTTAACAGAAAATTCCTTCTGACCTAAGTTGTCTTAGTCTGGGGAAAAAAATCTCATTCCCAACTTTTGTTGGTTGTGGCAGTCCAGAATTCAATTTGAGGCATTATTTTAAAGTTGTTTCAAGGGGGTTTTGGGGGAGATGATGTAGTGTTTCTATCCTCCAATCTTCACCCTGCCTCTGGGAGTTCCTTCACTCCCATCTTAATTATAATGCCTTCCCTTTTTAAATTATTTTTGCACGTAGTTTGCTTTTATACATTTGTTTGCATATTGCCCCTTTCATTATATAGTAAGCTCCTTAATGATTATTTTTATCTTTTTTGTTTTTATTCCCCAGCATTCATCACAGAGTCTAGCATATACCAGATGCTTAAGAAATTTTATTGATTGATTGTATAATTACCAATATTTTATAAGTGGTAAATGATGGAGATTGAATTTGAACATAAGTCTCTTGATTTCTTTTGTATATTGTATTTATCCACTATTCTTATATTCCTTATATCTTTAATTTTATTATCTTGCTTTCAGAAGCATCTTACAGACACTGACAAATATCAATAAAAGATATATCCACAGGAAATGAAGGTAGCAGATAATATATATGGACTATGTTTTGTACTAAATCAAAACAAGAAGGAAATGATATAAAAATATAGATATCTTATTCAATCAAACACACAAATAATGAAAGAATTCATATGTTTATTTAAAATGCCTTCATTTTAATTGACAGTCATATAAGTTTCATGTATAGATATTATCATAGCTAATTTTAATGATGTAAGAAATATCAAAGGGGAGGCATTTGCAGTAAGTGGTAATGGGCAAGAATTCATGTAGAAAGTGGGAATTCCTTCAATGCTTCAATGAAATCAGGAAAGGCAGGGGGTATAGAAGAGGAGGGAAAGTATTCTAGTCATGAGGGAAAGACAATAAAAGACAATAAAAAAATTAGAAATGATGTTCCTTAGTGAAGGAATAGCAAGCTAATGTCAATGACTACCTGATTGTAGAATGTATATATATATATATATATATATATATATATATATATATATATATGAAAGCACAAAAAGTAAATAGTGAATTTAATATTAGATCCTGGAGGTATCAGGGAACCAGTGAAGTTTAGTGAATTGAGCAGGTTGAGGGGAGGGAGGTGGAGAGGGAGGTTTGTGTTCCCATATAAGCCTAGGTGTGTATGTATAAGTGACAAAGAGTGAAAGACAGTCAGACAGAGACAGAGACAGAGACAGAGATACACTGCGAGAGACAGAGAGAAAGAGAGAGAGAGAGAGAAATAGAGATAGAGATATAGAGATAGAGATGATAAAGATAGAGATAGAGATAGAGATAGAGATAGAGATAGAGATAGAGATAGAGATAGAGATAGAGAAAGAAAAATGAAATGTTTAAGTATGAACTTCAGGATGGTTATGTTGCAAGCTAGATGGAGGAATAACTGCCTAAAATGGTGTGAGACCAGGTAGGGAGATCAAAAAATAGGCCACAAGGGTCAAAGTATTGATGGCATGTACAAGGGTAAAGGCAATTTCAGATGAAAGAACTTAGGATATACAAGATATTGGAGAGATGGATTCAAGTGAAATCAATAGAATTCAGCAACAAATTGAAAAATGGGGGAGCAGGAGGGGAAAGGGAAAGTGAAGTGCTAAAACTGGTACCTAGATTGTAAGCCTGAGGACATGGGAGGATTACCTGACAAAAGAAGTAAAGTTAGGGGAAAAAAAAGAATACAATTTGAAAGAAAGATGTGATCGATTTTGGACAAAATAGGTCTAAGTTGTCCATGGGGCATTCAGTTCATAATTCCCAAAAGACTTTGCATATGTAGGATTAGATGTTACAAAAAAGTATCTATATAGATATTTCAACTCAAGAAAACTGATGAAATAACTAAGCTAAACAAATACTATAGAGAAAGAAAAGAAGAAGGCCCAGGACAAAGTATATTTTGAGAGGCACATTCCTGGTTAGCAGATGTCACTAGAATGGATAGTCATCAAATATAAGGTAAAAGAAGTAGAAGGAGAACCAAGAGAGATCAGTGTCATAAAAATATAAAGATATATTGTCAGGTTGTGGAGAAGCTAAGAATAATGAGGACTGAGAAAAGTGCAATTAAGACATGAGCAACATTCAAGAGAATATTTAGTTGAAAGATGAGGTTAAAAGCCAATATAAAAATAATTAGGAAGAAAGTGAGAGAAGAAGAATTGGCAACACTAATTGCAGGTGACTTCAGGGGATTTAACAATGAATGGGAAAATGCAAAGGATCATAACAAGTGGGATGGATATATTGAGTGAGTAAACAGGAAGAGAGTGAATATCAGTAAGACATTGAAGGATGACAGAGGAGGCACTCTGATGAAGAAGACAAATGAAATAAGATTTGTGCATATAGAATGGATTTTTCTTGGCAAGTATGTTAGAGGTGAAGGAAAAGTGTACTCTCAGTGCCTTCTAAATGTTGTCACTCTTTCACTTTAACGTATATTGCCAGTCATGCATTTCACTTTTAAACAAAAGTGATGTTTTTTTAACTTTATGTAAAAGTCTGAAATAAACTCTGGATGCATTCCATACTTTGGACATGCTAAGTAGCTGGCTTTGGATCCTATAATATACTTTTGCCTAGGAATAATGAAGCAATACAATATGAAAAATAATAAGGTCTGAGTCAGAAGTCACCTTAAATAGAATTATAATACAGGAAATGTTAAGTTGAGTAGTTTCAATAGAAATGATAAGTAGATACAGTACTTCTAAAGAGGTTACTATATATTATTGCAATTATAAGTGGAAATTCCCATATTGGCGACTGAGAATAAAAGGAATGATAATTAGAGGAAAATGTAATTGTTTTAAACGTTTTAGTAATTTGCGATCACTTGTACCTAATCCTTATAGTAGCTTACTGATTGCACCCAAATTTCTTCATGATGTACCCACATATCATTCAGTTCATTTATGAGTGTTATATTAACATGAAGGACATTCTAACATCTATTTAAAATTTGTATTATTGAATAGATGATAATATTTTACTTTAAGCATTTCATAATATACCTGAGTATTCCCTCTACCAATGTTATTGTAACTATTATTTGTGTTATTCAAAATTATTTTTCTTTAATTTTTATCATCATATGATGGTTAGAAATGTGGTACTGAACCTCTTCCAGCTTTTTGCAGCCATAGTTAGTTCCTTCTCCTCTTCTCTAGTGCAATACTTTATCCTTTCAGAATTAGGAAATAATGTTTATCACTACTCTTTATCCATTCAAAGTCCATACAACCTGCCTGTATCCACTTGATAATTCTTGATTGGAAGATAATGGAAGATTAAGCTCAATGTATCAATAATGATTGTGTTTGTTCTATTTTCTTTAATAGGTTCGTTGCATCAGAGTCTGGTATGAACTGAATTGTTGTTATACTTCCCTCATGCCTACAGAACTGTACCCACTCTCTCCCAGCCCCCATGGTTTTATCTCCCATGCTATTCTGGTAATGTTAGTAAATATCCAAAGATTGAGAACAGAGTTGTTAAGGCAGATCCAGATATTAAATGTGATTTGCTCTTCAGCTTTAACAAGTTTATAAAAATTAGCTAGAACAGAAAAATTAGAATTTAAATGGATAGATAATTGATGAATAAATGATAGATATAAATATACTTTGTGTATATATATATATATTCATGTACTTTTGTTTTATATAAAAAGGAAGACATTACTATTAATAGTTTTTGCTTTGATAGTTGTCATTCTCCTTTTCTAAGTTCTTATTTTATTGGGATAAAAAAGGGAAAATGTCATTTACATAGTAGTTATTTGAGGAACACTTATAAAGGGCCCACTATGCTAAGAATATATACAAATGGTATCTTATTTCACTCTTACAATAACCCTGAGAAGTAGTTGCCTTTTTAAAAAACTATTTTAGGAAATTGACGTAGAACGAAATTAATTTATTTGAAATATATGATTCTGAATTTGAACTCACTATATTCATTGTACCATTTAGGTGCCTATGTTATCTTCAGTTAGTATAAACATGTGATTAAATATATAAACAATCTACTTGTCATTCAATGATCTGATCTCTACCTTATTAAATATTACTCTCTTTTGCACACTCTTTGGTACAAACCAAAAAGGCTTTCTAATTATCCCTCACATGTAATACTTAATATTCAATCTCATATCTACCCAAGTCCCTTCTTGTTTTCAAACCTTAAAATCCCTTTTCATTTTAAATCCCAGTTTGAATACTGCTTTGTATATTGATTTTTTGATTTCTTTTTTACCATCTAGAAAGATGTCCTCAAAACACAGTCTTCTATTTATGTTGTTTGTCATTTAAATATACTTTATGCATATTGTATCACCAAACAGAATGTAAGCTCCATGATATCAAATGCAGTTTCATTTTTCTATTGCATCTCCTGCATATAACACCTCATTTATATTTAATAAATATTTGTTGATTGAATGTTTAAATTACTCCTTGAGATCTCTCTATTTGTCTGGTGAATTCCATTCCAATTCCATGATGTAAATTAGATGTCTCAATAGGGTTGCTCAATGTATCTCCATACATAATGCTTGTGATGCTGTAGTAAATGAAATGCTATTGTCTTGAAGCAATTAATTGATCTCATCTTTTAAAATTTAATAAATTAAACCAATAAAGTTCTCAAGCTCAAACAGTCTTTGTTTTGTTTCACTTGTGGAGAGATCAGATGCAGAAATGAAATGAAATAAAGTTCTGAGCTAGTCCCAAAAAGAATTTTTCTTCCCAAAGAAAATTCCTCCAAATCCCCAATCTAATTTGGTCAAAATAAACATTCAAACCCTCTGTTTCTCTATTTTTTACCCATAATTGTTTTTTGGGGGCTAACAAAAGTGAAAATTCTAAAATCCTAATCTTGGCTGCTAATAACATGTTCTTATTTACATTACATAGACATTTTATGGTGTAGGTTATGTTAGAGACAAAGCATATGAAAAATAATCATCTCTAACTTTTCAAAAGTATACCAAAGGTTTCCACTTCATTCAAATCTTTTTTTTCTCTTGTTGCAATCAAATCTCAGTTACAGGATTTGGCAAGATATGATAGTTCTTTACTGTAACATTTTAACCTTTTTAATTATTAAAATGTTCTGTATAGAGATTAATTTATTTTCTAAATATTTTTTCACCTGTCCTGAAATGGGAAATGTAAGCACTTAGATAAATGAATTGGAAAGTTGTCCCATTTCCATCAACATCTTGGAATTATCTTCGATTCTAACATGAAGTGGTATTTATTTTTTATAGTATGAGTTTGGCTTTCAGTAAAAGACACTTTGTGGAGTGGCTAATAAAGGACCAACTTTGAAGTTAAGAATACATGAGCTCCAATCTACTTCTAAAGTATACTACCTGTGTGTCCATAAGCAACTTAACATAATATATGATTGTCCCAAGCATCTCTTTATGACTGCAAATTGCAGAGTTGTTTAAAATCTGCATGAGTTGAGAGAGTTAGCCTTCAGGGAATATCCCAAAATAAATGAAATCTGTCTACTTCAGGAAAAAAAAACTATCACCAAGAAAAACCTCAACATCTATTGTTTTAATTCATTGCTATGAGGAGAATATTTTATGTATCTTCTCTCCCCTCCCCCAAACATCTTAGTAGAAAAATATCAACAAATGAAGTTATAAAAATGTAGAATACTAACTCTTTCACTTAGTCAAATAGTTTAACAAAGTACTATGCTATGTATTCAACAATAAAGGAGTAGATGAGTAGATGGTAGAATCAGGCAATCCTCTAATTATATAACTGTATCATATAATACAACTAAACAGGTTCTCAGAGTATAGGATCATAGATATAAACCAGTAAGCTATCTAGTTGAACTCTCCACCTCCATTTTACAGACGAAGAAACTGAGATCCAGGATGCATTGCCTAATTTAAACAGCTATTAAATATGTAAAAACGCTCTGCTAACTTCCTAGCAGGGAATAAATTTTCATTCATAGCAATATTTAATATTTTCACTTATGAAATAGTTAGTGATTGAGTTTCTGTGACAATTTTGGCTTAGATTCTGAGTTTTGTATTCCAATGTATTAATGGAAAAGATTTTTCCCAAAACAAATATATGTATGTATGTATGTATACACACACACATTATATATATATATATATATATATATATATATATATTTGTCTGTGTGTGTACTTGCACACATATGTATGTGAATTCACATATAAGAAAGAAAAAAAGAAAGACCATTTTGTTTTTTTTAGTTTTTTATTCTATTTTCAGCAACTACTATATAAGAAAAGGAAAAAAGTCATGTACACAGTAGACCCTGAGAGGAATCAATATAAAACAATAAGTTTCCATTTCAAGAATACCTATATAATAAACACTACACATTGTTTTTAAAACTGTCCAGCTTTTTATCTTGCTTCTTTATAGGTTTCTTTTGTTCTCTGCTATGAACTGTTGAGCTTATTTTTCTCCCTCCACTTCAGATTTCTATAAATATGCATATATATGCACATATGCATTCATACCCTTATAAGTAAACCTGTACTATACTTATTTCAAATTGTCATCTGTTTCTCTCAAAATGAATATCATCTCCCTTCCTAAGTCCAAGGCTTTCCATATTTTACTACATCAACTAGGCTCATCATTTACTACATCACTGCAATAGTCCACCCAATCACATTCTATATGAGAAGTTATCTATGAAAATTCCCCCCCACAATGTTCTATTTCTTCTTTTTCTTGGTTGCAAAGATATTTTATACAGTAAAATTTCAATTTATAATAATCAAAATTATCCATTTTTCACTTGAGCAATGCTCTGACTTTATATAAGTCTAATACTACTGAATCTACTTCCTTTATATCTTCTTGTCCCCTGATTTCTTTGAAGTTTCTTACCTTCTATTCTTCCAAATAAATTTTTTTGTTTTTGTTTTTGTTTTTTTTTTGTAAGGCAGTAAGTTTAAGTAACTTGCCCAAGGTCACACAGCTAGGCTAATTAAGTATCTGAGGCCAAATCTGAACTCAGGTTCTCCTGACTCCAGGTTCAGTGGTCTAACCACTGCACCACCTAGCTGCCCCCCCCAAAAGCTTTTTAACTAATATTTTGTAACTAGTTAAGATGAGTTTTTAGAAATTTAATTTTAATGACATCATATAAATGGATTAATAAAGTAATTTTTTCATTTTAATTGTATTACTTTATTTACTTATAAACAATAACTATTTCTTCAATTATTTTAGTTTTAACTTTATTTGTACAAAAATGTTTCATATTTATGTTTCTGAAGTTCCTGTATCTCTTTTGGCAGGTATATTCTTGGGTATAATGTCTACTTATTTTAAGTGGTCTAAAACAACATTGAATAATATTCTGATGCAGTATAGTGTCTTACTTTTCTCTTTTGATTAAGTATTTTTAGCTTTAATTATGTGACATTAAGATTTCTAATCCTGTTTTTCCCCAATAAATTCTATTAGTGACTTATTTTTGGTTTGTTTCTGGGTGTCTCTCATTTTTTAACATATCATGAATGCAAATTTTTGTTGAATTTAAATTTTTTTCTACCATCAGTTTCAATTTTATGAGTATATTTATCCCATTTAAATTTTAGCTATTATGACTTGTATATTTTCTTCCTTCCTATTTTTACTCACAATATTTTTCCTATTCCTTAATCTACCCACCCTTTTAAGATTTATGTCCCCCAACGAATTTCCTGGCCTTCTTGTTTCTTTCTGAATTTAGAAGACTTTTAAACCCTTCTAGATACACATATTGTTCCTTCTTTAACACATCTCTGATGAGAGTAAACTTTTAGCACTACATACTCTCTCCCCTAATAGTTTCTTCTGAATCATTTTTTTTTTCATTTTAAGCCTCATTTGCTTGAGATAATTACTCATTTTGAATCTCTCCCAACATAGGTTTTAAATCACCCCCATCACACTCAGTTCAACTCAATTGTTTCTTTCAAGCTAGTCAAATATAAGTGAGTCATAAAAACTGATATTTTCACACATAAAAAGTAAGCAATTTGACCTTATTGATGATTGCTGTCCTTTGTAATCAAAGAATGCCATAACATCAAATGAATGATGACAAGACACATTATGTTGACTAAGGTGAGGAATGTGTTGTGGAAAGGCATTCTTCTTCCTGTCCCTTCCATAACTATCTTGTATAAAAACCGACTTCTGCTGTTGATTTGGATGCTGGGGTAGACTTTGGCCTTTTAGATGTAGATCTTTCCCATATAATCAATGCATCACGGTGTTACAGTAATGCAGGTTAGAGTTTTGACTTAGGAACATTCAGTCAAAGCTCCACAACTGTTATTTCCACCCTTCTGTCTTTCTTTGGTGACAAATTTTGTCAGTTGGCACATCTTATGTATTGAGTTATGATTCTACCTATGCTTGCTGACATATCATCCATATAGTGAGATTATCCTAACCTATTTTGCTCCTGCCTATTTTATTCAGTTTTGCAACCATTTGATTCTCAGAATCTAAAATTTCCCAATGAATCATGTGAATAATGCTACTGGATTTCTAGTTGGCATCATTTATATTTGGAACTATGACAGTATCTAATCACCATCTAACCTCCAACTTTCATTCTTGATTAATGTCTTTATAATTGGTCTTTAGTCTTTACCTTATATTTCTCCTGGATGTTATATGTCAAATTTTCCCTTACATTCTGCTGCTTTTGTCACAAATCTCTGAAAGTGTTTCCACTGATTAAATGTCTATTAAAATAACAGGGTATTATTTAATTTTGCTTGATAAACTACTTGGGTGTAATTCTACTTCTTTTGCTCTGTTAAATGTAGTATTCCAAGACCTATGGTACTTCAATATAATAACTGCTAGGTCTTACTTAATCTTTATTTTAGCTCTATGATCTTTTTTAACTTGTTGCATCCAATATTTCTTAATTTGGGAGTTTTGAATCTTGGTGTTTATATTTTTTTCTTTTCTTTTTATTTTAATTCTCATTTTGTACAATTTTTTTACATTAATAAAATATTCTTGTTTAAGAGTAAACAAAATACCTCTCCCCCCCATGAATATAGACTTGCTTGGGTGATAAAGGGGAGAGAAAAAAATTAAAATTAAAAATTAATAGTAATAATTGTAGGTATGGCCAAGTGGCGCAATGGACCTTAAGCACCAGCCCTGGAGCCACAAGCACCTGAGCCCACATCCAGCCCCGTAGACCCAACAATCATCCAGCCGTGTGACATGCAAGCCACCCGATCCCCACTGCCCTGAAAAAAGCAAAAAGAAGAAAAAAAAAGACCCAAAATGAAATAAAATTGTAATAATAGTAGGGGTGGCTGGGTGGCAGACAGAACATTGGCCCTTGAGCCAGGAGCACCCAGGTCCAAATCCAGCCTCAGACACCCAAAGATCACCCTGCTATGTGGCCCCAGGCAGGCCACCCAGCCCCATTTGCCCTGCTCCCTCCCCCAAATAATAATAATAAATGTGCTTCTGTCTTTGTTAAAACACCAACAACTCTGTCATGGGTGGATCACAGTCCATTGCAAAAGTTACTTCCATATTTTTCCAATGTTGCCATTGCTGATTGCAACTCCCTCCTTTCTTATTTCTCCATTACCATGTACTATATTTTCTCTCTCCTTTCACTCTGACACTGCTATAGGGTCGCTGAGTGGCGCAGCAGACAGATCCCTGGTCCTGGAGCCAAGAAGGCCTGAGCCCCCATAGCACACCTTAGGCCCAGAATCCACCCGGCCCTATGGTCCTGGACAGGCCTTCCAATCACAGCCCCTTGCAAGAAGTAAAAAAAGAAAATGTGTTATATTTGACCACTCTCCCGCCGTGGTCCATCCTCTCCTCCTTTATTGACATCCCCCCATTCCCCCTGCTCCCCCCGCTTCTTACTCCAGATGACTATACCCCATTGAGTATATATGCTGTTTCCTCTCCTAGAGGTTCCCTCATTCCCCCTTGCCTCCCCGCCTTCCATATCATTGCAATAGCTCATTGTAATAAAAAAAATATCTTATTATATGAAATATCTTGGCCTATTCTCTCCTCTCCTTTTTCTTTCTCCCATTAGATTTCCCTTTTTTCTATTGACTCCCTTTTTACACCATATTTTATCTTCAAATTCAGCTTTCTCCTGTGCTTCAACTATAAAAGCTCCTTCTACCTGCTCTATTAACTGAGGAGGTTCATATGAGTATTATCAGCATCATTTTTCTATGTAGGAATACATGCAATTCATCATCATTAAGTCCCTCATATTTTCCCCTTCTCCTCCACTCTCTATGCTTCACCTGAGTCCTGTATCTGAAGATCTGGCCATTCAGCTTTGGCCATTCCAGAAGGAAAATTTGAAATTCCCCTGGTTCATTGAAAGTCCATCTTTTCCCCTGGAAGAGGACATTCAGCCTTGCTGGGTAGTTCATTCTTGGCTGCATTCTAAGCTCTTTTGCCTTCTGGTATATCATATTCCATACCCTACGAGCTTCCATTGTAGTTGCTGCTAAGTCCTGTGTAATGCTGACTGCAGCTCCACGATATTTGAACTGTGTCCCTCTGGCTGCTTGTAATATTTTCTCTTTGACTTGGGAGTTCTGGAACTTGGCTATAATATTCCTAGGGGATGGTTTTTTGGGATCTCTTTCTCTGGGGGATCGGTGGATTCTCTCCATTTCTATTTTGCCCTCTGCTTCTAGAATATCAGGGCAATTTTCCAGTAGTAATTCTTTGAAAATGATGTCAAGGCTCTTTTCCTGATCATGACTTTCAGGTATTCCAATAATTTTTAAATTATCTTTCTAAGTCTGTATTCGATATCAGTTGTTTTTTCAATGAGATATTTCACATTTTCTTCTAATTTTTCATTTTTTTGGTTCTGAAGTATTGATTCCTGATTTCTGGTAAATTCATCAATCTCCCTGAATTCTATTCTTTGTCTGAAGGATTTGTTTTCCTCAGAGAGTTTTCTTATCTCTTTTTCCATCTGGCCAATTTTGGTTTTTAAGGCATTCCTCTCCTCAATAACTTTTTGAACTGTTTTATCCATTTTACCTAAGCTGGGTTTTGGTATGCTATTTTCTTCAGCATTTTTTTGAATTTCCTTGATTAAGCTGCTGACTTCACTTTCATGTTTTCCCTGCATCTCACTCCTTTCTTTTCCCAGTTTTTCTTCCAACTCCCTCATTTGATTTTCAAAGTCTTTTTTGAGCTCTGTCATAGCCTGAACCCAATTTCTATTTTGCTTGGAGTCTTTAGATTCAGGAGTTTGTGCTTCCTTATCTTCAGACTGAGTGTTTTGATCCTTCTTGGGCTCATTTGCAAAATATTTCTCAATGGTCTTCCTCTTGTTTCTCTGCTTGCTCATTTTCCCAGCCTTAGCCTGGTTTGGGGGTGCTTCCTGAGCTTTTGGGACACTCCCACAAGGGTCTCAGTGTGTGAGGCTCTGTCCAACCTCCTGGTCTGTGAATAACCATAAGCATCCCCCTCTGTCATGGGGCTGAAGTGGGGGGGAACCTGCTGTTCTATGGGGGGGCCTAGACTGTGATCAGGATCTGAATGTGTTCAGAGCCCCAGAGTCCTGTTCCAGGGGCAGAGGACGGAGCTCTGCAGTCTTTCTCTTAATTCCAGTCCCTAGATTAAATGGGCTCATGCCCTGGTGGCTCCTGCTTACAGTCTCAGCCTGCTTCTGTTTCCTGGATCTGGGCTGAAAGACCAAGCTGCTTGCTGTGTGCCCTGGGGGCTGGGCTCCATGTGCTCGCTTTGGCAGAGGTCCCCCGTTGTTCCCCGACTTTGTGCCCGGTGCTCCTCGGGGTGTAGCTCAGGAAATTCCCCCACTGCTGTGATCCATGGCTCCTAGTGCCCTGGGGCGGCCTCTGGGAGGCTGAAGTTCTTTCACTCTGATGGGCCGCCTCTCCTACCCGGGGAGCAGAGCCTTTTTGCTGTTTTCCAGGTTACCTTGAGTAGGAGAACTGCCTCATTGGGTCCCTTTGTGGGTTCTGTCTGTGGAAAGTTTAGTTAGAGTCCTTAGTTTCAAGTTTTATCAGAGAATGCCTAAGACTGGATCCCTTCTTGTCTCCATCTTGGCTCCGCCCCATGACTATATTCTTAACTTTTCCTTCTTGAATCTCTTATAGTGAACAGGGAACTTTTCCTATTTCTGTTTTGTCTTCTTTTTCTAGAGTTTCAGGGCAATTTACCTTGATAATTTCTCATTATATTGTATCAAGGCCTTTTTTTGAATTATAATATTCATGCAATCCAATTATTCCTGTGCCATTTCTCCTCAATCTCTTGCCAGATCAGCTGTTTCTCTGATTTATTTAAAATTTTCTTCTTTTTAAAATTTTTGTTATTTTGTTTTATTGTTTCTTTGTATCTTGGAATTTCATTAGCTTCCCTTTGCCCAATTCTAGTATTAAAGGAATTATTTTCTTCCTTACATTTTGATTATTTCAAATTAGTTGATTTTTTAAAAATAATTTTCTTGATTTTCTTGGATTGATCTTAGATTTTCCTAATTTTCCCTCAATTTCTCTTAATTGATTTTAGTCTTTTTTTAAGTTCCAAGAAATTCATCTCCCCACCCAGGATCATTTGATCTTTCTCATTGAAAAGGAGTAGCTTTTTTAAGTTCCATTATCTTCTTATAAATATTAATCCAGATCTTTTCTGTTCCCTTAGTAGCTTTCTATGGTTGAGTTTTTCCTCTACTGCTTGTTCATTTTAATTTTTTTTGTTTTATTTTGTTTTTATCATTTATCAGTGTGATCAAATTCTAGTCTGAATGTATGAGGAATAATGCCTCAAATATTAGGAGCTTTTTACTGTTATTTTCTGAGGTCTCTACCAGAGGCTCAATTTTGGACTTTCTTATTCATTCATAAGCCATGGTAAGAGTCACACTATTCCCCAAGTAATCTTATTCCTTGGACTACTTCCTGTACATGCAAAGTATAGCTGTCTTTCTTCCCTGAAACTGAAGCTAAGGACTCTACTATCTTGCAGGTTTTTCTACCTTTCTAAATTACTATAACTCATTAGCTGTGTTCTAGCTCCTTCTTCTCCAAAGTGACAGCCTAGTCCAGGACAGTTTTGTTCAGCACAACTGTGTTTTCCATTCCTCAACAAGGAAAGGCCCTTCAATCTTCTCCTAGACAGTAATTAGACTCCAACACAGACAATGAGATGAAATTTCTAAGCTTGAGTCTGTATCTATTGTTTGTCCATTCCTGGAGGTATTTGAGCTGTACTCTGGGATATCTGTCTGTGAAGGTTTTCTGGAACTCAAAATAAATCCACCTCCAACCCACTTAAGTGGCCTAAAGGGAACAGTTGCTTTACATTGATGTTTTTTCCCCATTGCTCTACATTTTCTTTGCAGCAATATTCTGTCTTTTTTCTGTGGAAGGTATTTAGAGTGCCAAAACTTTTCTGATGTACTCTGCCACTTTCCCAGAATCCTTTCGAAATGCCATTTTCAACACAAAATTGCAAATATAACAACAAGTATTTGTATGCTTCAATGATGAATAGTATCTCTAGAATGCCCAGCATTTTTAAGAATGTTGATTTGGGTTGAATGGTAGAATGGATTGTCTTTACAATCATGGAGAACTGGCTGTTTTATTTTACTTTCTTGTCAAATGTATATTTTGTACTGTTGCAGGATTCTGTAAATATAATCTCTGCTTTAATTCTGAATTTAACTTGAATTTTAGTCATATATCATTTAAATGTCAAAATAGTAGACAAGTCACCATACTAATGGGACAGAAAAACTGGTAGTAAGGATGTTATTAAATTTTCCAGCTTTGAGATTCTGATTAAAGATTCTTAAAAATGGGTCACAGAGGAGTCATTAGCTGTATCTTTCCAGACTATTACCTCAGCACATTTACATAACAAACAGCTTCCCAGCAGGGAATCTGGTTCTCTTGCTGTGACCCTATGTTCACGAAAGAGATAACATGGTGGTGCTCCAGGACTCTGTAAAATGACCTATTCATTTCATTGTTTCAATTAGTTGTTCATTAACACAGCAGGATTTTGTATCTTTTGCAACATTTAGTGAAATACTTTACAAGAAATTATAAGAACTTGGTTTTGGAGACATGTCAAAGAGTTTTGGTGACTCTCCTCAATGCTGTCATTCCGTTTTCTCAGGAGAAATATCTTATAAAAGAGAATTGGATACTTTGTAAGAGTCTAAACTTGGGAAACAGTTCTTGTTCTGAGGAGCACATAAAAATGTGTCCTGTTACTTAGAAAATACAATTCAATTTAGTAATATGTTGAAATAATGAATGCCTCTTGCTAATCTATTTACATAAATACCAGACATTTCACAATAATAGTATTTCCAAGAGAGAAGATATATGGCATCTAATGTCTGATTAGTTGATTAGTAGGGAGAAGATAAAAGGAAAAGGAAAAGGTGATAAGTGGGTGGGAGGTGAATTTCAACAGGGGTCCTTTTCATTGATCACAATTTATTTCAGTCTCACAGACTGGGTTGATGGCAGATATCTGCTAACTGCAGACCAAAAGCAACTAAGCATTAATGACAGATAAAGATAAAGATGTGAGAAAACCCCAGAAAACAAGTCAAAGCTCCTTAAAGAAAGACTTACTTAGGAACAGAGACAATAATTCTTTGCATCAAAATAATTTTTAAAACATACGAGAAAGCAGTACTACCAAGAGAATAGGAAAACTCCTTGTAGTATGAGACAGAAACTCTGAACAGGGGACTCCATGGCAGAGACCCTTTAAATCAATGAGTCCCTGGGGTTGAGGAAAGATTCTAAGGAAATTGTAAAAATTAAGTTAGGGCTGTGAGTGGATTGGGGAAGTTAGCTTATACAGTGGATAAAGTGTCAGGTCAGGAGTCAAACTTGTCTTCCTGAGTTCAAATCTGGTCTCTGATAGTTATCAATGTGATCCTGTGCAAATCACAACCCTATTTGCCTCAGATTCCTCATTTGTAAAATGATCTGGAGAAAGAATTATAAATCACTCCAGCTGTTGCTGTTTTTGTCTGTTGTTCTTCAGACTCAAAAAGGGCTGTGACATCAGGAATGTGATGACATAATATATAATTTAATTTAGTATAAGTGAGGGCAAAGTCAGCAGTTTCAATTTCTCCTCTGTATCTGCGTTCAGTGATCAAATATGGATCAGTACAACTGGAGATGACCTGGTATGCAGTAAGAAACCTTGACCTTTTTAATCTAAGGTTCTTAACATGTTCTGTTTGTTCTTAAGATTTTGTTTGACAAAGGCCATGCCCATTCATTGATTAAAGTTAGATAAGAAATAAATGAGACAAAGAGTGGCTTCATTAGACTAGTTAAAGAAAAGTCAATATGAGAAAGGAAGACCATTAGGTTTTCCGGGCCAAAACTGTCAAGGTCTCTCCAACATCCATGGCACAGGACTCTGTTCCGCTGCCCAAGCTCAGATTCAGGTCTCAGAATGGGATGCCATACTGCCACAGAACATGGAACCGCCTCACAGTTACAAGGTAGAAGGCAGTGCTTGTGTTTATCCACAGACTAGAGCATAGGCCAGGAAAACAGTCAGAGACTCTCCTAAGACCTTGAAGGAATTAAGGTCCCTGGGGAGATGTACCCAAAATACTCAAAAGCTTGGAAAGTATGTTAAAATCAAGTCAAAGGCTGGGGAAATGAGGAAACAGAAAAAAAAATCTGATCATAGACAACTACTATGGGTCCATGGAGGATCAAATTACTCATAAGAGGACAAAGTCAAAATTTCTGTATCCAAAGCCTCCAAATAAAATAGGAATTGGTCTCAGACTATGAAAGAGATAAAAAATATTTTGAAAATCAAATAGGGAAGGCAGAGAAAAAACTGGAAAGAGAAAAGAGAATGATGCAGGAAAATAATTAAAAACCAAGTCAGCAGTTTGGTGAAAGAGATACAAAAAAATACTAAAGAAAATAGCATGTTAAAAGCCAGTTTAGGTCAAGGGGAAAAAGTGGTCCAAAAGCTCAATGAGGAAAAGAATAGCTTAAAAAGTAGAACTGGTCAGATGGAAAAGGAGATAAAAAAAAGCTCCCTGAAGAAAATAACTCCTTGAAATGTAGAATTGAGGTAAAGGAAGTTGATACTTTGTGAGAAATCAAGAGATAATAAAACAAACCCAAAAGAATGAAAAACTAGAAGAAAATATGAAATATCTCATTGAAAAAAGCAACTGATATGGAAAACAGATCCAGGAGAGATAATTTTAAAATTATTGAATTAATTAAAAGTTATGACTACTAGAGTTCATTTTTAAAGAATTTCTCCAGGAAAATTGTCATGATATCCTAAAATCAGAGTACAAAATACAAATTGAGGGATTCTACCAATCACCTCCTGAAAGAGATCCCCCCTCCCAAAAAAATACTTTCCAGGAATATTAACACCAAATTCCAAAATACACAAGTCAAAGAGAAATATTACAAACAGTCAGAAAGAAACAATTCAAATACTGAGGAATTACAGTCAGGATTGCACAGGTCTTAAGGCTTCATAGGGCTTTGAATATGACATTCTGGAAGAAGAAAGACCTTGCATTACAACTCAGTATCAACTATTCAGCAAAACTGAGCATCATCTTATAGGGGAAAGATGGACATTCAGTGAAATAGGGAACTTTCAAACTTTCCTGGTGAAATAACCAAAACTGACCAGAAAGTTTGATCTTCAAGTCCAGAGCTCAGGTGAAGAGAGAGGGTAGACAAAAAGGTCAAATTATGTGTGATTTAATGGTGTTGAACTGCTTATATTCCTGCAGGGGAAGATGGTACTGATAACTCATATTAATTCTTTCATTTATTACAGCAGCTAGAAGGAGCACATATAGGCAAGGCACAGGAGGGCAATGCATATGGAGGTATATTATAAAAATTGAGACAAAGGGCAAAAAAAAGAAAGTACTGGGAGAAAGGAAAGGAGATGCAAAATGGGCTAAGATATTCCATGCAAAAGAGTCAAGAAAAAAACATTTGCAATGGAATGGAAGGGGAAGATTTGAGAGGGAATGAGTGAGCCTTCATTCTCATAAGAAGTGACTCAGGGAGGAATTAGCATATTTACTCAAGAGCACAGAAATCTACCTTACCCTAAAGGAAAAAGGAGAGGAAAGACATGGGAGAAAGGGAACTGGGAAAGAAGAGGGAGAATTTAGGCAATAGAAGATAGGGAAGATGATGGTTGTGGGTAGTTCAGATACAATGTACTTTTTGAGGAGGGACAAGGTGAAAGGAGAGAGAGAATACAATAAATGAGAGTGGGGAGGATTGGAATGGAAGAAAATAAATTTAGCAGTAGCAACTGTGTGAAAAAAATTGCAGCAAATAAGCTGATGGATTTATGGTAAAGAATACTATCCATCTCAGAGACAGAACTGATATTATCTGAACACAAACTGAAGTACATTTTTTGCCTTTTATTCTGACCATAATTTCCTTGAAGTTTCTCTTTGTGGGGAGAAATGAATTGTGGTTTCTTTTACAACAAGACTATTTTGTTAATATGAAAATATATAAATAATTTTAAAAAATACTAAAAACTAGAAATATTGTCTTAAAATTTCTACTTCATAATCCAGCAGAAGATAAAACCTCTTAGAGTAGTCAATATGATTAATCATATACAAAGAAGTCATATATAGGGTTCTCAGTTTTGACCTGTGTAATAGTATATTTATAAAATTAGCACCAAATATTTCAAGAATTAGGAACTTTGTTCATATCAATGAAGGATGTATTACATGGGTAATGTATACATGTCTACATGTATACATTAATAGATAGATCAGTGGAATTGTATTAAGAATCTACTTTATGATGAGAGCTTAAGAAATAAATACAGAGAAAGGCATGTTGTCTACTCATCAGGAGCTTATATTATGAGAAGGAGATATGCATATATTTAAAAAGTGCATTTAAACAAATATATACAAAGTAATCAAATTGAAGATTTTTCTGAAAGGAAAGTGCCTGAATTTAAGGTTGACAGGAAAAACGTCAAGATGGTACTTTTGAGATGCTATAAAAGAAGAGACTCATTTATTCAGGAATATGTAGCCAGTCAAAAAGCACCAGCATGGAAGATGGTCTCTAGTAGCAAAAAAGGGAAAAGTCAGTTTGATACACACCCATGTATGGGTGTTGTACAGGCATTGGGAAATAGTCTTGTGGAAAGCAAAAGAGGTGTATAAAGATATAATTATGAAATTACCTTCATAGAAATTATTGTTGAAGACATTCAAGTGAATGAGTTTAGCAAGGTATAGAGTATGGAGACAGAAGAGGTCAAGGATAGATTTTGACAATGCATATGTAGAATGCTATTAATCTCTAGGTCTTGGGGTAGAGAAGGTGGGGAGAGAAGAAAAGAAATAAAAAAAAATATGATGACTTTCTTATATATTCAAATGAAATAGCAAGCTATACATAATAGATTTTTAGTTTCATAAACAATCATCTTTTTATCAAAATATTATGCTGTTGACATGCTTATTTTGTTTTTTAATGTATTGTCTAACAGGTTATAATTTATAATTTTGGACAAATTTTTTTCCATGTAATGGTGCTGACAAAAAGTATTAGAGGCATAAAGCAATTTTTGGATAGTATGTTAGAAACTGTACTTTCACTTGAGAATTACTCAAATTAAATGAAATTATCATTGTCCCAACATCATTTGTATAATTGTTCCTTTTTTATTTTATTTATTTTATTTTAGATCAAATTTTAAACAAGAGAGTAAATTCTGTTATTAACAATGTTGATTTTAGGTATCATCTCACACCTATCAGATTGGCCAAGCTGAGAAAAAGGGGGGGAAATGATCAATGTTAGAGAGCTTGTGGGAGGATTGGGACATTGATGAGTTGCTGGTGGAGTTGTGAACAGATTCAACCTTTCTGGAGAGCAATATGGAACTATGCTCAAAGAGCAATAAACTTTTTCATACCCTGTCACCCAGCAATTCCAATTCTAGGTCTATATTCAAAAGTAATTGTAAAAAAAGGAAAAAGTTCTATATGTTCCAAAATATCCATAGCAGCTCTTTTTGTAGTGACAAAGAATTGGAAATTGAGGGGTTGTCCATGTATTGGGGAATGGTTACATGAATACTATGGAATATTATTGTTCTATAAGAAACCATAAATGATTGGAACTCTAGAGAAGCATGGAATGACTTACAGGATCTGAGGCTGAGCAAAGGGAGTAGAAGCAAGAGAACAATATACACATCAACAACAACATTGTGAGATGAGCAACCTTGATGGAAGCAGCTCCTCTCAGCAGTCCTGAGAGCTAGGACAACTGTATTAGACTGGCTATGGACCATATTATCCCCATCCAGAGGAAGAAAAATAAAACAAAACACAGCAAAAAAAAAAACAACCCAACCCTTTAGAATCTGATGAACACTTTATAAAAATTATCTCTTGTGTATCTCTTTCCCTTAATCCTAATTCTTCATACCGAAAATGAATACTCTGTAAACATATATATGTGTGTTTGTGTGTGTGTGTGTGTGTGTGTATGTGATGCTAACCTGACTGTTTGGCACTGAGGGGAGGGGTATGAGAAGGGAGGGCGGAAGGAAATTTTGTAACCAAAAAATATACATGTGCATTTTGATGAAAATAAATAAATAAATTTTAAAAATGCTTTAAAAATGATTCACAAAATAAATATCAAATCTTTAAAGTATTAGAAACTTTGTAAATCTTTGTTATTAAGTACTGTTGCTCATTTCATAGGGTAACACAGGTATCTAGATTTTAAATGACATCAAAATAAAATTTTCCAAAATTGTAAGTCCTTAAACCTATAGCTTCTAGAGTTTCTGACTCTTCATCACTGATTAAGTAATCTTCAACATGATAAAGAAGTAAGAAATATTGTTTCTCTGAATAACTTCTCTTAATCCTACTTTATTACTTAAAAAGCTTCTCCAAATCTCTTGGTCTGGATTGTTTATTATGAATAATAATGTATAGATTTTAAAAGACAAGAACATTATCTGACTAGGAAAAATAACAATACCAGTATTAGAGATGATTCATGACAAGATAATAAATACAAGCACTGTCCCTTCAGAATAATGTAGAGATATATCAATATATATATATATATATATGTATGTATGTATGTATGTATGTATTTAACTCATATAATATCTCAAAGAAAATTTCCAAAATGAATTTCCTTTTTTTTTTTTTTTTTTTGCAAGGCAATGGGGCTAAGTGGCTTACCCAAGGCCACACAGCTAGGTAATTATTAAGTGTCTGAGGTCAGATTTGAACTCAGTTACTCCTGACTCCAGGGCTGGTGCTCTATCCACTGCACGACCTAGCTGTCCCCAAATGAAATCTCAAGTGATATATTTCCTATCTGGAAAACTAAACATATTATTTTTGAACTTGAAGATACATATTCAACAATTCTTTTATGGTATTTGAATTTTACAGAACACTTTTAATTGCATTACATAGCTTTAAGATGAGAGATTTGTAGAACAGGAAAAAGTTCAGTATTTAGAATCTGTAGACTTGGGGACCACAATATTTCCTCCAAAGCAAGCCCTAGCATGATTTTTCAGGGTCTTAACCCCAAAATAAACCCCACTTAAGATCATCACTCAGGTGAATGTATTTGGTACATCCCTTACAGCACATGATGAATATATTGAATTATAATATAATTATATTAATATATAATTAAATATAAATAACATTATTGACATTATTGCTTAAAATAAATGATCATATAAATTATAATTAATCATTTGTAAATATTAAAGTGGGAGACTTTGGATGAAAAGCAAACGCCTATGTAAACAGATGAATTCAAAACTTATTGTGAAATGACCATTCAGAGTACAGACACATCAACTGTGCACTTAATAACATCTAGATGGAAAGAAAGTCCTTCCACTAATCATCACTAAGGGGAAGAAAGATAAAATTGGATGTGTTTTTGAAATTGAAAAAGCCTGGTGCATACAAACAATTTTACCTTAGTGTGTCAATTTAATGCTGCTATTTAATTTATGAGGTGGCTAAAGAGGTCTGATAGTCTAGGACTCAGTCAGCACTAACTGTGCTAAAGACATGAATAATCTTGCAAGGAGGAGAATAAATCAAATGATGATTCGCACAGGAATTACTGCCCATATTCATACTCTTGATATTTCAATTAAATATCTATTCAAGGACCATTTGTACATGGAAATCAATGACTACATTGAAAATTGAATGGAGAGAAATCATGTTGAGAAATTCTGTGAAGCCTAGACAGCCAGAAGTCATGAATTTACGTGAAGATTCATGAGACTAAAAACACTGATGGTTGTGTTGTCAATGCATTAGTAGTAAGGTAAGTTACTTGTTTAATGTACAAGTACTTGATTAATGAGAGCTCTACTGCCGAACATGAGAGATGAGCCAATGTTCTTTAGAAAATGGAGTCAAGGGGCAGCTAGGTGGTGCAGTGGATAGAGCACCAGCCCTGGAGTCTGGTCTGGGTTCAAATCTGGATTCAGACACTTAATAATTACCTAGCTGTGTGGCCTTGGGCAAGCCACTTAACCCCATTTGCCTTGCTAAAACCTAAAAAAAAATGGAGTCAAAATATTCAGGACAGAATTCAGGATTTGGAGGATTATGATGATGATCTATAAAAAGATGACATGACAGTATTTGAATGAATGTAAATTTTTGTACATGAAAAAAAGTAGATTTTTGCACATGAATAAATGAATAAATATAGATCATTGAATATGAAAAATAAGCCATCCCTTGATAATAAGCTCTAATGTATCTTTTGGAGCAACAATTAATATAAAACCCAGTATTATTTTAAAGGAAATATGGTAGTTCTCTTACACTAATCATAGACCCACAATATTCTTAGACAAAATATATCTGAATCTCATTCTTTTCCTCTAAAAAGTGATAAATTGGATTTGATAATCTCTAAGATTGTTTTGTACTCTATAATTTAATTATAGAATTACTTATTAACACCATAATAATAGATTAAAATGTGAAAAAAATCAATAATTTGTTGTCTTGTAAGCCAAAATGGCTAATTAATTGGAGGCATTCACTTTGATAAAACAAATATCTGACCTCTGTTTAAATGATCTTAAGATCATAAATCTAAAAGGTTTTTTTGATAACAATATTTGATGCTTGGACAAATAATACATTTTGATATATAATGTCTCCCATAACCCATGTCAAACTCATGAATTTATTCAGAAATCTCACACAAAAAGTTGAAACAATTGCTGTTTCCAAATTCTTTTTTCCCTTTACACTATTATGCCACTTAGATGTAGACATTACTGATTTTATTCTTTGAATTTATATCACATTCATTGTTTAATCTGATTCCTAAATTTTAGTTATTAGTTATTGCTAATTAAATTGTTATGATTCACTTATTGTATTTGACATTTAGTTATTGAACTTCTTGAGGACAGGGAATACATGTTAGAATTCTGTCTTCAATAAGAGGTGGTATTATCTGATGGATCTTTTTCTTCTTTTTTGACAAACCCCACAAGAATTTGCTTAAGGGCATGTTAACTAAAGTGATCTCTCTTAGCCAGCCAAGTATCTCCTGAATCAGCTTGGGTTAGTCATCAAGAACAGTAGTTGTTTCAGCAACCCTGTTGCCTCCAGCAATTTTAGCTAAATAACACAAGCCATCTCAGTCAAGTTCTCTCTGGTTTGGTTTCTGCCATAGTCATCCCTAACTTTGATTAGGAAAGCAAGGACCCAAGAGTTCATGACTGAACTAGGAAATCCTAGTTCTAACTGGTTTCAGTGCTTATAGGGTAAGTGCCATATGTTTATGTATGCACATCTATATTTGCTTATTAACTGAAATATAAGAAATAACTATCAAGAGATAAATATCTATGTCTAAGTAAATAGATGTCTAGAACTATATAGATAGATTTGAATATACTCACATATAGACATATATTTAAAGATGAATATATAAATGACATACACATACATATTCATATGCACACACATATTAATATAAATATACACACATGCACATATGTGTAGTTACATAGTTCCCCAAAGAGTAGAATTATATAGTTCCTGAAGATAGATAGATAGATAGATAGATAGATAGATAGATTCCCCCCCCCATTTTCTTGCAATTCTAGAGAATCACACATAGAGGATACTTACTAAATCCTTGTGGAATTGAATCCACTGGGATGAATGGTTAGAGTGGATGGAATTTCTAAATTATGTAACTTTAACTACTTTGCACAAGATCCAAAGAAGAGCAATGGAAATTCTCAGAGTCCAGCAGGTAATTTGGGGGAAAAATAGACTGTAGAGTATGTATTCTGAATCCTGGTTCTTTTCTCTTTGTACAACAATGCACTTCATAAATACTAATGGATTCATTCTCCTCCAGACATTTCATCCATCCTTTTCTGAATATATACATTATTTTCTTAACTTTATTTTTTTCTCATCACTCATTTTTTTCAATCTGGCATTTAAATGTCAATCTCAGTTTTCCATTAGGATGCAAACTCCTTTTTGGAGTTTTGGACGACACATATGAATCCAAATCTTCTAACTTGGCAAAAACTCAGGTGGTGAATGGGGGGATGCTTATTTGACTGGATATAAATTTGGATGTATCCCTACCCTGTATGGTTTGCCAATATGTAGCTGGCACCTAAGGAAACTATCTGGAGCTGTGTCTAAATACAACCACTACTCATAAGTGAAGCATAAGTTTCAGTCCCTAATGAGTATTCTGTGCCCATTGACATGACTGGAAACAAATGAGTCAGCTAAAGCATGACTCCATCTGCATGTATCAACTGGTTAAATCACCAAGGAATAAGGAGTCTTCTCTATTTTGAAGCATTGGCTTCCAAACAAAATAGACTCCAAGAAAATAAGTGTGACTGTGTCAGAAGTAAAAATAAACCCTAGTGAGATAACACTCTACTTCAAAATATCCAAAACAAAGGAAATTAAGCCAGATCCAAGAGGGGAAAATCTGGTCTATAATGACTGTCCTCTCTCTGTGTTCACACATCCATCCCTCTAATCCCCAAAACTAGAGAAACCTAACTCTCATGCCTATAAGCTTGGCTCCACCTCAGGTTTTGGAAAAAAAAAAAAAAAAAAAAAAAACTTGCCTCCAGGAAGGGAGAACATAAAAATGGATCCATTTTTTTCCTGGTATTTCAGGATTAGTTTGATTCAGTGAACTTTAATTAAAGCTTATAATATTCAGGGTTCTTTACCGTATGCTAGAGAGATACAGAAGAGAAAAGAACAGAAACTATATAAGAGCTTGATTTAGGAGAAAGATTTCTACATAAATGAGTTCTATCTAAGATTAAAATTATCAAGTACATAGGAAAAGATGAATAGAGAGGAATGAGAAATTTGCAATGGAAAATAGTTAATATTCAGGCAATTAGGAAATATTCAAGAAGAAAATGGCATTATCAAGATGAAGGAAAAATACTGTCTGTGCCTGTAACCTCTATGAGGTTGGAGACCCAGTTATATCCAATATCTGTTTCTCCTATGTCACAATTCTCTTCTTTGGTTAGTGTTTAGTATTTAATAAATAAATCAAAGGGTAATGATATCAAGAACTCCAGTCTAGAAATGAAGGGTGGAATATGAAAATAAATATGTGAATATGAGAGAAAGTAAACACATTGGGAAAATCACTACTACACTAATATTGTCTCACTTAAAAAGAGATGATGAACACATCCCTCCTGGAGGTGGTAGAATTATTCATCCCCAGATTACGGAAATTCCAAGGAAGAAAAGCTTTCAGTATGGAATCCATTAGATCACAACCTCTGAAGTCATTGTTCCAGGGACTCCTTAAGTTTCCATTTTAACTTCTCCTGTAACCACCTTTGTTAAGTGTTTCCCAAACAGCCTGCTTCCTGAGGGCAAGAATAAACCTGGTGCTATTTAACCACTGGTGGGAGTTTTCATTATTTGCCCCAAGTCTATTCAACTCCAGTTCTATGGTTCTTTTCTTAGCAGGAACTGGAAACACTGGGTGAGAGACTATCAGATAGTTTACTTGACTGAGTTTCCCCAGTTCTCATCCCCATTACTCTTTATTTACAGAACCACAAGCTTAATTAGCTTGTACTTAAGTTTCATTGTAATGTCCCTGAAAGTCCAAAGAATGGTGTATTAGCTGCAGTATTGTACTTCAATCCTTCAATAGTGTCCTGTTCTTCAGAACTTCATGGACTTGTGTGGTTATGACACCTTTTCTTTTTTGGAAGAAATCCTGGAATATTTTGGTATTTCCTGCAGAATGTTCTCTCTTTTTTTACTTTCAATCTAATCTCTCTGGTTTCCAAGTTCTGCAGCACAATAAACAACAACCAGGGAAAACTGTCTTTGGAATTTTTTTAACCATCCTGGCAGCCTCTTCTAACACACACTGAGCTAATTTCATTTGCTTGAGTGCGCTCTTCTTGTGGATCTGACAGAGACAACTCTGTTTATACACTAGGAGGTCTTAATAGGGAACTAGAAAGTGTCCTGCCATCAGATCAAGCTACTCTCTTCTGTTTTTGGAGGCCTTTTCCTCCAATTTATTTAAACTGTGAACCATCAAGTCATCTCCTCTCATCCCACCTTGCTCATGCTATATTAAATGTTGAAAACCTGGGTTTAATGCTAGCAATCTCTTATTTTATTTTCAAAGGCGGAAATGAAATATTTACAATTCAATTGACATTTAACAAAGTTTGATCAGTATATTGTCAGAGTTTGGTATGCTGACTTATGTGGGCATTCAGAGGTTCTAAGAGTTCCCAACTATACATGGCAGGTACTGACCAGAATGCAGAGTTAGAGATCCTTGATTCAATGAACTTTTGTAAGAAGAGAAAACTATGTCAGGAAAGCCAGGGAAGTTGTATTAGAAAACTATTGATCACTGATACGACTTCTGACCCTTTTAGAAATTCACTGTTTCTATGACAAATCCATCTTACATCCTCTTCAAAACTGATTCTATCCTGCATTTCTTCTCTGAATATAGGCCTTTCTGCTGTACCCAAATTTAGACTATTCTTTTCCTCTCTATATCACAGTTTCTGCTCTATTGGGGCTCTTCTCTCCTTAATATTTTCAAAAGCTAAAAACAAAATCCCTCATATCCTTCTATGGTGTCCAACCTTACCACTAGTGTCTATTAAGCTTAGGAGAATTCTTCTGGGACAAATCCAAGATGACAGAATAAAGCTAGCTTGTTACCAGAACTTTTCATTCTGTTTTTAATTTGTAATAATCCTTATTATTTAATTATTATCTAGTTTTCTTTGTTTTATTGGTATTTTACTTTCTCAAATACATGTTTTAAAAGTTTGTTAACATTCATCCATATGCTTATGTATATTTTTAAGTTGCAAAATTTCCTTCCTCCCTCCTTTCCACCCCTCTTCCCCTCAGCAGCAGTCAAGTTAATATTATATTTACATATTTGTGATAAGCATGTTTATAGGTTAGCCATCTTTGGTATGAGGAATTAGTATTAAGGGAAATAAATACATAATATATATATATATATATATATATATATATATATATATATATTTTAAGTCAATGTAGTGTTCCTCAGATTCTGAAGGATTTTGGTTTGTTTTTTCTTTCTCTGGATGGAGATAACATTATCCAAAGCCAGTCTAATATGGTTGTCCTAGTTCCCTGACCTGTTGAGAGCAGCTATATTCATCAGGGTTGATCGTCTCACAATGTTGTTGTTAATGTATATATTTTTCTCCAGAACTTTTCCCTACACAACATTGAATGAAACCTCTACACAGGCAATAAAGTTAAAGATCTCACCATAAAAAAATCAATACAAGTTTTCAACTGTTTGCATTTGTGGAGCACCTTCAGTGAAGATCTGTCTCTTTAAGGGGGGAAAAGGGGGAGTAAAGGCCAACTGAGTGGAAGAATGAGAAAGATAGTAGGAGGATTCAAGTCATTGTGCAGTCCAGGTCCTGACAGCTAGACAACATTTTAGGCCTAGAAGTTAGATTGCAGGCCAGGAGCAAGGGTCACATCTCCAGAAAAAGTATGAACCCTGAGAATAATGGGGCAACACAGGGGACCAGGTTGGGCACAATCCATTGCACAGGCAGAGCCTGGACATAAAGGAGGAAACAAACCTCTGCACTGGAAACATCTTGACAAGTGATAAGCCAGGGATCAGACCCAGTCCTAGCACAAAAAGCTTGGGACTACACTCCCTCTATCCCAAAAGCAGAACTCAACAAACAAAATGAGCAAAAACAAGCAACCAAAAAACTGCCAACCATAGAAAACTTTCAGATACACATGATAAAAATATCATCTCAGAAATAGAAAGCAGTGACAATTTATCTACATGGGAAGTCTCAAAGGAGTTTATGAAAGTTTATGAACTTTATGAAAAGTCTCAAAGGAATTTATGAAAGTTTATGATGTCAATTCCAAAACCTCATATAAGTGCTCAAAATATTTTAAAAATGAAAGAAGAGGGGCAGCTAGGTGGCGTAGTGGATAAAGCACTGGCCCTGGAGTCAGGAGTACCTGGGTTCAAATCCGGTCTCAGACACTTAAAAATTTCCTAGCTGTGTGGCATTGGGCAAGCCACTTAACCCCCTTTGCCTTGCAAAAACCTAAAAAAAAAAAAAACAAAAGAAGAGAGGAGGAAGAAAAATGGAAATAAGAAATGAGAGTGATGAAGGAAAATTGTGAAAATTGACTAAAGAAATAAATTACAAAAAGTAAAAATAACCAATGGAAAAAGATCATAAGTGATGAAAAAAATAAAACCAATCACCTGGAAAAGTAATGTAATTCAGTTAAAAGTCAAATCAGTCAACTGGAAAAGGAATGCAACACATCCTAAAGTCAAATTGACCAAAGCAAATGAAACTCCAAAAGATAAAATTAGCCAAATAAAAAAAAGAATACCCCACTGAAAAGTAAAATTAACCAACTCAAAAAGGAAAAAAACTAAGTGAAGGAAATAAAGCCCTAAAATTTAGAATTGGACAAACAGAAACTAAAAAAATCTAAGATCACCAAGTTTCCATCAAATAAAACCAAAGGCTAAAAAAATTAAGAAATTTTAAAGTACCTTTTAGGAAATACAAACAACCTGGAATATTGATCCAGGAGAGATAATTTATGAATTACTGTTCTTACAGAAAGCCTGGTAGATCAAAAACTCGAAAAAAAGAACCTGGAAAAATATCTTTCAGAAAATATTAATGGAAAACTATCCTACTATACCAGATCAAAAAAATGATAAAATAGTTCTTTAAAGTATACACAGAAACCTCCAGAAAGAGAGCCCCCAGGATAAAACTCCAGAAGCTATTATAGGCAAATACCAGAATTCTCAAATAAAGTAGAAATATTGCAAACAGGCAAAAAAAGAAACAATAAAAATACAAAGGAAGCACAATCAGAATTACACAGGACTTCTCAGTGTCAACAATAAAGGAACAGAGGGTCTAGAATATCGTATTTAGACTGCAAAGGATCTGGGATTACAACCAAAAATTTACTGCCTCAGAAAATTCAAAATATTCTGTTAGGGGAAAAGACTGATTTTCAATGAAATAGAGGACTTCCAAATTTTTCCAGTAAAAAGGCCAGAACTAAAAAGAAAATTCTATCTTCAAATAGACTCAAGAGACACATGAAAAAGTAAAGGACAAGTGGGAGAAAATGATATTCAAGAACATTAATCTGTATACATCCCTGCAAAGGAAGAAAACATGCAATTATTGAGGATTATATTTTTATTAGGATAGTTAAAGAGTTGGATATAGTTTGCTTAAAAGATGGGGCATGATTGTTTCTTGTCTTTCATTTTTCAAAAAAGACCACAATGAAATTACTCCATTTGAGACAAATTTCAGTGTTTTTGACTGTGACTGCTCAGACCAATAGCAGCTAATAATGCTTTGTCACAGGTAAGACACTAATGGTCCAGGTGAACACTTGGTCTTTATTCTAAACAAATGTATCTGTCATTTCCTTTGGCCTACTTTGATTCTCCCTTGTTCATGGAACTCAGCAGTTTCTCTGATGAGGGCATCCCCTGCTGAGTAGTTTTGTGTCAGTGATTCCCATTTCTTACAATCAACTCTAATGTTCTTAGAAGAGAATTTCAGGGTGTCATTTGATTATAAGGTTTTTGTGCCATAGTACATATTCACTTTTCTTATAGGTGCCATATACTGTCGATAAAAGAAGTATATTCTTTTCTTTCCCTGTTAAGTTTTCTCCAGAGGTCTATCATATCTAAATTTTCATAGTATATCATTCATCTTCTTAACTTCCATCTTGTTTATTTTGTTGTTAGATTATCTAGTGCTGAGAGAGGGAGATTGAGGTCTCCCATTATTAAAGTCTAACTCTCTATGTCTCCTCTAGGAATTAGATACTATATCATTAAGGGAATACATGTTTAGTAATGATATAGTTCCATTACCAATGGTGCCTTTTAAGGACATGTAGTTTCCTTCCATATCCCTTTTAATGAGATTGACTTTTGCTTTTACTTTATCTGAAATTAGGATCACTACTCCAGATTTTCTTTTTTTACTTCAGCTGAGACATAATATATTTTGCTCCAACCTTTTACCTTTACCCTCTCTGCTTCAAATGTGTTTCTTGTAAACAACATATTGTAAGAATACTGCTTTTTAATCCACTCTGCTATCCACTTCTATTTTATGGGACACTTCATGACACTCATATTTACAGTTGTCTTTACTATTTCTGTATTTCCCTCCATGCTATCTTTCTCCATTCATATTTTTCTTTTTCCTTTTCTCTTATTCCTGCATACCAAAATTTTACTACCTTTCCCCTTTGACTTCTCTTTTAAAAATTTAACTTTCAGGGTAGCTAGGTGGTGCAGTGGATAGAGCACCGGCCCTGGAGTCAGGAGTACTTGAGTTCAAATCTGGCCTCAGACACTTAATAATTACCTGGCTGCTTGGCCTTGGGCAAGCCACTTAACCCCATTGCCTTGCAAACACTAATAAATAAGCAAACAAACAAAAAAACAAACAAATAAATAAATGGAAATATAAATAAATAATGTAACTTTCAATTTACTTTCACTTATACCTTTACCTTCCCTTTTATCAGTCTCTTCTTCCCTTATCTTTCCCTTTCCCTGCCCCATCTTCCCCTGTAGATTAGGGTAGATTTTAAAACCAGGTGGCAATGTACCTGATTCTCTCTCTCTGGGCTATATCTATTAAATAAAATTTCCTCAGCATTCACCGTCTCCCTTTTTCCCCTCTAATATTATTAATTTTTGTGCCTTTTCCCTACATTTTATTTTTTGCTCTAATACTCCCAATCAGGTATCATCAATCACAGTTTGATTATTTGATTGTTTGATAAACTCATAGTGTTATCAAGGTATCATCATAGACTGTTTACTTGATTTATTGATCTAGACTTCATTTTTCAAGAAATAATACAGGAAAATTGCCCTGATATCCTAGAAGCAGAGGGTATAATAGAAATTGGTGGAATTTACTGATCACCTCCTGAAAGAAGTCCCCCCTACTAAAAAAAATTAAAAAAACCTCCCAGGAATATTATAGTCAAATTACAAACTCTAAAATGAAAGAGAAAATAGGACAAACTGACAGAAAGAAATAATTCATGGCATTACAGACAGGATTACACAAGATTTAGCAGTGTACATTAAGGGTTTGTAATATGACATTCCAGAAGGCAAAAGCACTTGGCTTACAACTGAGAATCAACTACCCAGCAAACTGAACATTCTCTTTCAGGGAAAAAGATGAATTTAGTGGACTTTCAAACTTCCTATTAAAATGATCAGAGTTGACCAGAAAATTTGATCTCCAAATATAGGACTCAGGTCAAGCATAGAAAGGGTAAATGGAAAAGACTAATTAAGAGGAATTTAATGATGAACTGTGTGTATTCCTACATGGGATGAAGATACTGATAACTCATATGAACTTTTTCAATTATAAGAGCAGTTAGAAGAAGCATATATAAACAAGGCACAGGATGGAGTTGAATATATTAGCATAATTTGGTATAAAGATGGAGTCAATGGGTGATAGGTACTGTAAGGAAGTGAAAGGAGAGGTAGAATGTACTAAAATATTTCATATAACAGTGTCAAGAAAAAGCTTTGCAATAGAATGGAAGGGGAGAAGGCAAGGGGCAATGAGAGAGCCTTCATTCTCATTAGAAATTACTCTGTGAAGAAATAACATATATATACTCAATAGGCTATAGGAATCTATCTTACTCTCAAGAAAAATGAGAGGAAAGGGTTGGGATAAGGGAGATTGGGGAGTGGAAGGGGGAGTAAGTGATGGAAGAGAGGGAACATCCTGTTACAGGGTAGTCAGATACTGTGAAGGGACAGGGTGAAAGGAGAGAGAGAACAGGATAAATGGGAATGGGGAGGAATAGAATGGAGGCAAATACAGCTATTAATAGCAAATGTGGGAAAAGATAGTGAAGCATCTTCTCTGATGGACTTATGATAAAGAAGGTAACTCATTCCAGAAACAAAGCTGATGAAATCTGAACACAGACTGCAGTGCACTTTTTTTCCTCTCACTTCATTTCTCTTGAGGTTTCTTTAACTCTTTTGGGAGGAGGGGCATTTATGTTTACTTCCATAAAAAGATTATTGTAATAATATGAAAATATATAAACCAAATATAGGACTACTAAAAATGCTCCAAATAATTATTGAGTAGTGAAATGCAAATTAAAACAACTATGAAGTACCATTTTATATCTACTATCAAACTGGCTAAAATGACAAAAAGAGAAAATGATCATTATTGGAGATGTTGTGGGAGGATTGGGACATTAATACACTATTGGTGGAGTTGTGAACTAATCCAACTATTCTGGAGAGCTATATAGGAATATGCATAAACACTAATAAAACTTGTCTGACCCTTTGAGCCATCATTATCAATACTATACCAATATCCAGAAGAAATAATAATAAATTGAAAAAGTCCCACATATTCCAAAACATTTTTAATAGTTCTTATCATGGTGGAAAAGAATTGGAAATTGAGGAGATACCCATAATAAGGACATGGCTGAGTTAGTTATGATATATGAAAGTTATGGAGTACTATTATTCAATAAGAAATCATGAATAGTCAGAGAAGCATGGAAAGAATTACATGAACTTATGCTGAATTAAGGGAGCAGAACCAAGAGAACACTGTGCACATTAACAAAAGCACTTATTAATAAACTATGATGAATGCAACTCCTCTAACCAGTTCAGAGAACTAGAACAATCCTGAAAGACATGATATGAACAAAGCCATCTGAACCCAGACCAAAAATAAACAAACAAAATCTGAATAAATACTAGGTTTGTTTTTTAAAAAAAATGTCTATTAACTTTTCCCTTCCTATCCCATTGTTTTCTTTCTTTTCTCTTAATCCAAATTCCTTATATACAAATTGATTAGTATGTAAACATGTTAAACACAAATGTATCTGTATAATATTCACTAGGCTGTACAGGGCTGAGGCAAGGACTGGGAAAGAAGGGTAGAAGAAAATTGTGTAACTTGATAAATATGCAAGTGGATGAATGTTGAAAAATTTTAATAACCTGTAATTGGAAAAATAAGATAAAATATCAATAAAAAGAGCAGTTTGGTGAATGGCATATTTGGTTGTTCACATTTTGACCTCCCACTCTTCAAAAGTTTTCAATTTCCTGCATTAACTCTAGCTGGTACCTTGCTGCCAAATTTCCTCTTCTGCTCTACTTTCTTATTTAGAATTCCTTCTATTAAGACACAATTGATTTTTTTGATGCTTGTACATTCGCTTAAACGTTAATATAGATTCTATAGACATTCTTCTTTTAGGAATCATGATGATAGTAGACATAGGGGAAATCCTTGAAAAATCAATGTGACTGCACTTGACATTAATTATTGTCATTTCATGAAAGGTTGAAATGAAATCCTAGATCTGAAGTCTTGGACTTTTCATATCAATGGATATGATCACTTCCCTCCTATTTTGTAGTATTGTAAAGAAAGCCATGTGGAATCAGTAAAAAAAAAAAAAATTGAGGTGTCAATCAAATGAGAGCTGCAAGTTCTGAAAATTTAACTATCTTACCATTCCCAGGAAGGAGAATTCTTATTTTACCTCCCATTTATATCAGGTTGATTTCTTTGAATGGAGGCTATCAGTGAATCTGGTTGGTGGCAGAAACAATCAAAATTGGGAACCCTACTCTTAAATTCCTCACAATTCTAACCTCCCAACTCTAACTCTAACCTTAACCCTAACCATCCAAACTCTAACACAACCAGACCTGTCTCTCAATTCAAACCCTTCTGCCACTCCTCTCTAACTGGATCATTTTTGCATCCCAAAGCAAGAAATAGATGTTTTTACTACACTATAGGACAAGGTTAACTAGAGAAGGTATATTTGAAAGAGGAAAGCAATGGCTACTGAATCAGTAATAAATAATAATAAAGGGGGTATTAAGATTTGTAACATACTTTATAGATGTTATTTCATATGGTCTTCACAGCAGTCCTGTGAAATAGGTGCTATCAGTAATCTCACTTTGCAGTTGAAGAAACTGGAGCATATAGAAATCAATTTGCTTCCTCGTGTTCCCATTGTTAATAAGTATTCTAAACCAAATTGGTACTCATGTGTATCTAATACCAAGCCCTTGTTTCTTTCCACTATGACATCTAGATGCCAAAAATATTAAACACATTTTGAACAGAGAAGTGCCAGATTAGATAAGAGAACTAAAATGGAAAAAAGAACAAAATATCAGGTAGCTAGATGACACAGTATAGTACTGGATTGAAAGTCAGAAAGACTCAATCCTGTCCCAGATACTTATTAGCTCATTACCCTACATAAATTATTTACCTTGTTTGTCTTGGTTTCATCAACTATAAAATGGGAATATAAAAAAAAATCTACCTCCCAGGCCTGATGTGCAGAACAAATGCAGAAATATTTAGATTTAAATCTTAGTATAGTTGCTGAAGCATAGTAGGCACTTAATAAATCCTACCCGCTCCCCAAAAAAGTAAAAAGTAAAATACACTATGATAAAGACCTTTTAAAATGACCCAACAAACATTACTATTATGACTAGTATATTAGGTAGCAATACTAATGATACAGACCACTGATATCTTATTGACACTCTTTTACCTTTTCCACCCCCCACCATATACACATAACTGATTTTATTATAGTAGGTTGTGCAGACTTTCTCATCCATGCTTTTCCATTTTGAATCATATGCAATTTTCTGCTACACCAACTTTACCCAAGATGTTAAAAGGTGAAATACCTTTGCGAAAATTGTACAGATAGCTACACAGTAGAACTATTGATTTAAAATTCATTAAGCAGCAGTAAGAAAAGATGATTTATCACAGTATGGTGTTTTGACTTTAGAAATCCTTTACCTCTGATTAGCCACCCTCTCTTTTTCTATTTGTTTTTATTGGTGCTCCAAATACATATATAAAAACTGCTTAAATAGGGACAATCCAATGGGTAACATAGTGACTGTAGTTGCTGATGGCTTTTCCTTCATCTTTTTTTTTATTACTGCAGCCAGTAAGTGTCCTAGTAATGTTATCTCTGCTTCACTGCACACAGTGGTGACTCTGACATATCCTCTGTTCTCTCTCTTTTTTTTTTCAAACAATGTGTTTTCTTTGCTTAGGGAGATATATGCTATCTTGGTAACTTCAGTACACTTGATTTTTTACTTCAAAGTATAGGTTTCCTCTTATCAAAATAGATAAATTACAAGTCAAAAAATGCATTTCAAATAGAAAATCAGCTAATATTTATTTTAAATATAAAATAAAATAAAATCCTAGAGGATATTATTGCTTGCTCTGAGGGATAGAATGTGCCCATTTTTTCCACTTAAATAATTCCATCATGAAAAGCATGGTATAGACCTTCTGTTGAGGAGTTTACCTTAGTGTTAAGATAACTTTTGGAAGGCATTTGTTTGCTGTTAATGTTGGGAAATACATAATTTTAGTACTGATGTGGATTATTTTGGAGCTTAATCTCCAAATCATTTTAGTTTGTGATTTTTGTTTTCGTTTCTTTTAAAGATTTTACTACTTGTACAAAGTGTACCTAACAAAGTATACCAAGTGTACTTGACAAATATCAACAAACAAGAACAATTTTATCAACAAAACCAGGAAAAGAGGATTGTATATGAAATTGAAACTCCCTTTAATGCATGGTTTAGTTTTTAAGAGATATAAAACAAGTTAAACATATTAGTTCTAAAATCATCCTTCTTGTCTCTGTCTTCTTCTTCTTTTGCATAAAGTAAAACAAAGCCGCATCATATTCTGAACTTCTAGTACTTTTATTTTGAGGGAAAGGAAGAATGTTTCATCAAGAACTGTTGCATTCATGGTTGGTCATTGCATTGATCGTAGTCCTTAAGTTGTTTTGTTTTATAATACAGAAGATATGAAATAATATTTTCTCCTGGTTATAAATAATTCACTTTATATGAGTTCATGCAGGTCTTCATAGGTCTTTTTGAATTCATCACTTTTATAATTTCTTAAGTGCAGCAATATTCCCATCAGATTTATGTATCATAATTTATTATTTCAATCATTCCCCATTGATACTAACTAAATAGTCTTCTTACTCTTTACTATTCTTTTCCACTCAAAAATTCTGAAATTATTATTAACCAGCAGTCAGCTAATTCCTACCATAATATAATTGCTATTTTAGAAGGGATTTTTTTTATCATTTTTGCTATTATGATAGATATAAGAGAACCTTTGAATCATTTCAATTTGAATTTTTTATTAATGATGTGTAGGTTTTTCAAATTTGGTTATTGATAGCTTGTTTATTTTCCTTTGGGATCTGTATATTCTTAAACTTTGAACTTTTATCTTTTGGGAGAGATCTATTGTATTTATATATTTGAATCAATTCATGTTATGATGCTTTTTACCAATGAATTATCTTTTCTAAGTTTGGCCGCATTGATATTTTTGAGCAAAAGTGTTAATATTATTGTCAAAATTTTCCATTTTATCTCTTGTGATGTTTGTTATCCCTTGTTCAGTCAAGAACTCTTCAATAATACAAAAAAAAAACAAATAGGATGTACTTTTCTTCTGTTCTAATTTATTTGTGATAGCCTTTTTACATAGAATCACACATTCAATTGGAATTTAATATATCATATAGAATAAGATAGATGTTAGTCTAGATCTATTTTCTGTCCCAATGCTTTCTAGATTCTCCAGAAGTTGTTGAGGAAAGCAAGTATTTCCAAAGATCAACTTTATTTTCTATTTTTAATAAGTACTGAATTATTTTTCTGATTACTATTGAGTTCCGATCAAAATCTCTCTCCCCCCCCTTATTATGTGCCATGAGATTGTTGATCTTTTGCCTTTTTATATTAATTTTGTTACTTTTTAATTCTCTAAAATAATCATTTGGAATGATAATGAATAAATAATTTAATTTGGGTGCTATTTCCTTTTATTGACATGGTAACATAAGCAATATCTTTCCATAAATTAGATGTCTTTATTTTTTTAAGAAAACTAATCAATCGTCTTTTTATTAAACTGTTATATTGAGTGATAGGTGTTAAAAAGAAAGTTAAAAATTCTGCTCTCAGAAGCTTCGTAGTCTAATGGAGAAGACAAGGTAATTATGTACAAACTAGTTATAAATGCAGGACATATTATGAGTAATGACATTGAAATTAAACATCATTGGAAAGACTTGTAGAAAGAGAGAGACATCAATTGAGACTTGGGGAAAGACAATAAAACTAGTGGGTGAATATAAAGAGGGTGAACTTTCCAGTATAGGGACAATAAGTGAAAATGTGAAGAATCAGAGATGGAGCATCTTGCTTAAGAAATATTTAGGATACCAGCATCACAAGGATCACAAAGAACATGAAAGAAAGTAATGTATAAGAAGACTAAAATATAGGAAGAGGTCTGGTTATAAAGGATTTTGAAACCAATTGGAAAATGTTATGACTATTCCAGTATATGATGGCTACTGGGGTTTAATTAAATAGGAGAAATACTTGATCAGACTACCATTTTTTTGGATGATCATTTTAACAGGTGAATAGAGAATGATTTGCAGTAGACAGATACTTATAATACTGAAACAAATCAGAAAGCAAGCAATTGCTGTAGTCCACCTATGATATGTTAAGGACTGCCACCAGGTTGTAGTGTGGTAGGAGAGAAGGATACAAATAGAAATATATACATGAGTTGATGCAAAATTATAAATGACAAGACTTAAAATCTTTTTAGAAATGGGTTATGAGAGAAATCAAGGATGATAATTGATATTATGGAGATTGATTGCATCACTTGTTGAAAGAGGTTAAAGGTAAAGGGGCAGGTCCAGGACAGGGCCTTGAAGGACCCATGTGGTTATCTAGAGTGAAATGAATAAAAATTTAAAAATAGCAGAAAATATATCAGCAATCAGATAATTAGAAGATGAGAGAATAGTGTTAGAGTTAGGAAAAGAGACTAGCAAAGAGAAATGAGTGTTGGAGTGCCAAATACTACAGAAGGGTCAAGAAGGATAGGATTGTGAACAAATCATTAATTTGGTAATTAATGCATAACTTGATGGAGAATAATTTCTTTGCCAGAAAATACCAAAATCCAAACTGAAAAGGCTTGAGGGAGTGAAAGATTATATTATCAATATCAAATTTCTTTCTTTCCGAAAATGAGATGGGGAATAGTTGGGAAGAGAATTTGGGACTCAAATGAAAAAAAGTATTAAAAATTATTTTTATATGTAATTGAGGAAAATAAAATATTAAATAAAAATAATAATCAGCTACAAAATTAAATTAATTTTTAAAGAGAAAAGAATGAAAGGAAAGGAAAGCATTCATTGCTTTTGAAATAATAGCCATTTAATTCCTCTGTGTAAGCATGTATGTAGATAGTTATGTGTCTTAGTGAATGCATTTTTCACATATTTAATAAAAATCTAATTATTTTAAATGGAATTTCATTCTTCCTCTTGAGTTTTATTGGTAATATAAAGAAAGATTGATGATTTATGTAGATTTATTATAGTTAGTTGACTTAATAGTTTTAGTTAATTTTAGTTGAGTCTCAGGTTATCTAAATAGAATATCATATGATCTGTAAAATATGAAAATTATATTTAATATTAGTTAAGCTTATTCCTTTGTTATTTTTATATAGAAGGGATGTTGGAGAGCCCACTTTTTGCTGTTTTTGGCATTTTGTATAATACTAGAAATAATTTTTTTCTTTGAATCATTAATCTAAGTTCATTTCTAACTAGTGTGTCCTAGTTTATTTGTTTATTTGTTTTTTGATGAGGTCATTTATATCTTCTCTGATTACTTTTTCTGTAGTTAAACTACTTAAATTCTCTATATTTCATTCTGTTAACAATAATAGTTCTTTAAATATGTATCTATTTCATTTTCAATAATGTTGTCATATAATTGGGAAACTTTGTTGGTAAGTCATTTCAGTCTTGTCTCACTTTTTTTGATCTCATTTGAATTTTCTCGTCGAAAATACTCAAGTAGTTTCCCATTTCATTCTCTTACTAAAGTTATTTACTTTCCCCAGGAATACAAAGCTAGTGTCTAAGGTTGAATGTGAACTCAGGAAGATGAGTCTTTCTAGTTCTCAGGCCATAGTTCTTGCCACTTAATTGCCCATAATTGAGAAATAGTTCCTAAAAATATCTTTTATTTACTCTCCCTTTTGTGGATAATGCCTTTTCCATCAGTGACTGAATTTGTGTTGATAGATGAGTTACTTAAAAAGAGCATACCAGTTCGAATCTCTTTTACTCCATTTTATTTCTCTCTGCAGTGAGCAACAATTTTTCTTATTAAATATTTCCTTGAGATTTATTTTTTTCTAACTTCTCATTTCCAGTTTTGACAATGTTTTGTGAGATCAAGAAATGATTATGGTTAAGAGCTGCTTGAATTTGTTTTGCTTGTAAAGAGTGTAAGAAAGAGAAAGAAAATATGTGGATAATTAAAAGAACTAAATTCAGCCAGAATAGTGATCATTCTCCTTGTGTGGGAATCAGTAGATTGCCTGAAGCCTTGGAGCAGTTTGTGATTATACCTTTTAAAATTTTTTTTTGACTTTCCACAGAAAAAAAAAAGTCATAAAAATTAAGTCCTTTATCCTAGACTAAACTAGTTAATCTTATTTTCTTCAAGCAGATAGGTTATTATGCACCAAGAACCTTTGTTTACCTTTGAAGAAGGAAAATGTAAAAAGGAATAGAAACCATAAGATGAGCAACAAACTCACTTATTTCACAATCACGGTGACCTTTGCTGGGCAATATATGCTAATAAGGAAATAGGAATTAAAATGCTACTTCAAAAGCTTTATTATTTATTTGAAGACTCTTTTAGACATTTAATTAGAAAATGAAATTCATTCTATTTTAAGGGTGAATCATCCCATCTTTGAATTTGTTTTCAAATGTTTCACCCCATGTGAAAGTAAAGATTCATATCTCTCCTTTTTTTAAGGCTACAAATTACATTGTTCACTTTACCAAACTATGCTGTATATAGTGATGTTTATTGGAAAAGATCCAAAAATATCTCCAAGAACTCTACAAGGTATAAAAGGATACTAACTGAATTTATAAGAATCATTTTCAAAAAAAGAAAACTTCATGAATAAAACATGCAAATATATGCAAGGGATTGAATAAAGTTTTGTGAAAGCTGCCTTTGATATTTAGGAGGAGAAAGATGTGTACAAGTTTAGAAAAATCAGCAATGCATTGTGTATTGTTGCGCTGTGACAAGTAGATGCATTTAGCAAATTTCTATTTTTGATAGTAAAAGTTGCTTTTGTTAAAAATGCAGTTATTATTTATCTTTTCAAAGGCTTTGAAATTGCATTATGTGTGAAAAGGAAACTTTAAGAGAGTCTTGACAGTGATAGTAGAATTTTAATTTGAAATCCAGAATCATTTGTTTAAAACACAAAACCACTCAAGTCTCAGCATTGAGAAAGAAAATGATGTGCAAATTTAAATAAACAAATATTGAGAATAGGTACAATCCTTTGGAAGATCGTAAATCTTCACTTTAAATTCTCAGGAAATCACTGCTTGTTTCCCTGTATGCTACTTACTATTTTGAACAACTTACATAGTTGATGGCAACAATGGAGACTACACAGCAGCGTAATATCTACCATGTGTTTTGTGCAATCCTAATAGATCTAACTATCTTTTATAGAATTGCATTTCCCTTTTCCATTTCATTAAGATTATTTACAAAGATTCCAACTCCTCTTGCTCCCTTCAACTATTTCAATTCTTGCTTCCCTCAAAATTTCTCATATGTTCCCTTTGATCCCCATGTGAAATCCCTTCTCACTTCATTAACCTTAATACTGACACCTTCTCCTAGATTCATTAATTTCCATTCCCAGTGATAACTCAAGGAAGGCCTTAAATTTCCCATTGCTGCCATTTAACTCTCTAGAAAAAATTGATTTGTCTGTTCAATTTCCTTTTCTATGGCAAGAAACACTCTTCATTGAGTAGAGAGTGCAGGGAAAAGCTTCCTTACTTCTTACTTGCCTTAATCTCTCCTGGATCCCTTATTATTTGCTGGAGTGGCTTGTGAGATGTTTCTTCTATTAATACACATGATGAGAGTTCACTTTCTTAGATGGCATAGCTGTGCTTTTCAGTTACACAAAATAAATATATATATTTAGATTAAAAGAAAAAAAGTTGGAAATGACTGCTGTATATCCACAGCTTTACTTTTGGAGCGCTGAGTAGTTTAACTTGTGTGTTTAGAAGAGATGAGAGAGAGGGAAAGACAGACAGCCATAGAAAGAGACAAAGGGGCAGAGAGAGAGAGAGAGGAAATAGAGACAGAGACAGAGACAAAGAGAGAAACACAAATGTGCCCATTTGCAGATGTGTAGTAAACCATTTAATGACATTCAAAAGCAAGTAAAATATCAGTACATTTTTAAATACTGTTATTCTTGGTATTCAATCTACCTTGGACCAGTGATCAGGAAAATAAAAAAAATAATAAATATATGAGAAAATGTTTTGAAGCATTAAGGCTTTGAGAATTTTGATTTGTTCATTTTGAAAAGTGAGAAAACACCTTTTATTAATTCATCCTTTTATATCTGACTTATTTTATTTATTTTTTTTTGAGAGAAAATTGTAGACTTTTTTCACAAATTCTGCAGGATATGGGTACCTCACCTGACATGAGGCATGAGGTAATCTTGGAACATCAGGTAATTTATAGGCTTCAGAAACTCTTTCCCCTCCCTCTTAGATTTTCATAGGCTCTCAGAGTTTGAGTTTCAATCTAAGAGGTCCACCCATTCCATGATATATCCCTAATATACTTTTCCCCCCACATCATACAATGCATGAAATGCTGATGAACCCCAATCATCACAGGGGATGTGTGGGTTAATATTCAATTGCCTAATTGTGCAAACTCATTTGCATTAGATCAAGATCTTTAGGTCACTTTTGACAGGTTGAGAAGCAAAGTGGTTTGGCATTTGCCACCTCTTTAATGGTATTAGGAAAACTCTCCAAGTTTTGCTATTGACTGGGCTGTTCCCCCTTTGTAATGGATTCCCTAAGGGCCCCCCCTCCACACCCTCTGAAGACCAATACCCTACATTCTTCAAAACTCCCAGTTTTCTTTTTAATAACAACTTGGTCTCCACACTTCACCACCAGTGTCTCCTCAAATTAATTCATAATTCTTATCCTTGAGAGGACTACGGACTTTTTCTATCAATATCTTTACCTCTTCCTTATTAGAGCCATACACCTATACTAATTTACTGATAGAATTTCATACTATTCAAGTTATTAACTGTATCATGCATGGGAGACACACCCAGGTAATAGGATTATCCTACTTAGGGAAAATAGTAAGCTACCCAGCAACTGTTTCCACCATGAACCAGTAAACCCATTCATCCAAGAGATACTAAATGGGCTGTCTATGTTTGGATTGGAACATGTGCCAATTTTCTGATATCCGTAGTTATCTCCTTCATCACCTGCCCATTGTCATCTATCTTTAGACAACTATTTGATAAGTTCTGTCTACCACAGACTCCTCCTTCTTCAACCAACAAGTAGTCTAATACCAATATATGTTGAATAATCACCTCCCTTGTTAGCATGGCTTGGTCAGCCAGTAAGTCCAAGGCCTTAGCTGTTTGGTTTGACATATTTTTAAATAAAAACCATTGTCACAGATAAAGTATGTGTACCTTGCACATTATATGCATATAAATGTACTTATATATATATAAACCATTACACATATAACTTCAATATATTTGTAATATCTACTTAAATATCTACACATTCACATTCCATACATACACACATAGTTATAATAAGCATTGGTAGACTGAGGCAGTTGACCTTTATTACCTAGCTTATTTTTTCTTTTTTTCTAATTCAGTCAGGCTATTTTTAAGAGGACTAGACTCTGAATTATGAATCTTGTATTATCGTTCTGACTCAGTCACTAGGTAGCTGAATAAGCATGGATGACCCAACTTTATTGGGTCTTTATCTCCCAAACTGTAAATGAGGACAGGAATAACACAATTGCTAAGAGGTCACATAAATTCAGAATTTCCATAATCTGAAATAAAAATATGTAAAAATGAAGTTCAGTGGCATAATTTGACAATCTGAAATCATAAATACTTACGATGCTGATTTTATTTCACACACACTGCCTATAGGCTATCCCTATATAGTTAACTCATATGCAACATAAAGTCAACATGCCAAAAATAGAGCTTCTTTTTTTATCCTTCCCAAAACTGTTATCCTTTTGGCTAAGCTATTTCTGTCCAAAGAACTCTCTTCATCCAATGAATCTATAAGCAATAATAAGTGTTTTGTAATTTAGTTAAAAAACAAGAATGAAAATTTTCTTACATAAAGAACCGAAACAATTTATATATGACAATGAATTTCTTATGTATAGTTTTTAAAGCATATATATACATATTGTATATATGAAATTTAGCAGTGTAGTGTCACCTCTGTTCACCTTGTGTCTGTCTCCAACTTTTCTTCTCTTTAAACATATGTTTTTATGTTTTATTGATCCACATAATCTTCTTTCCCAAACAAAACAAAATGAAACAAATGTAAGCTATACCAAAACGAAAACCGTCTTGTAAAAAGTATAGTCAAGCAAAACAACCAGCACATTGGCTATATCTTATAGCCATATAAGGTCATTGTCTCTATAAATTTTTATGTCTAGAATGTCTTCTTTCTGTCTTTTTATTCACTGAGTTTTAACCATATTCTGAAACTGTTATCTAGCATGAAACTTTTTCAAATATAGTTCTTTCCATCATGAATTGTTAATACTCTTGCTTTTATTATTTTTCATATTTTAGATTTTTAGACCTTTTCACTATATTTATATGTTGTTGTAAATTACTATTATTAATATATAATAAGATTTTGAAAGCATGTTCACAGAAACTAAATGGAATCACTCATATAATAAGCTTTAGGAATTGTAGACAAAAGAACTGCTGTTTTTTTTGGAAATGAGGAGGGGGAGAAGTTATAAGATGGTTGAAATTGTTTCTATTGACTTTCTAACTTGAACTATTGGCAACTTTAAAACATGTTCTGAAAGCTGCCTATTTAAAGTCATTGATCATTTAATCAACTAAAGAATAGCTCTAATTTTTACAAATTTGTTATTTTGCCCTATATATTTCTGAAATTATATAAATATGCATGTTTCAGAGAAAGTTGTAAAAAAAGTAAGGCCTATTTTCCTTTTAATTTGCTGGCATTCATTTCATTTATGCTAAAACTTTTAAATTTTATGTAACTAAAATTATTTATTTTACTTCCCATAATTGCCTCTTTTTTTCCCATTCCAAACTCTTCCTGTATCCATACAGTTAACAAGTAAAGTATTCCAATCTCCCTTAACTTATTTATAAAATCACACTTTAAATCAAAATAATTTTTCCATTTTCATCTTTTTTTGGTATATATCATGAGGTATTAGTCCATGCCTCATTTCCGCAAAGCTGCTTTCCAGTTTTCTGTTTTAATTAATATTTTCTTTGTTTTTCAATTATATTCAATAGTAGTTTCTACCCATCATTTTCTGTAAGGTGTTGAATTGTACAATCTTTCCTCCATCCTTCCTTCCCTCCCCCAATAGAAGGAAGTCTGGAAATCTTTATATTGTTTCCATACTATAAGTGGATGACTTATATAAGTAGACTCCTTCCATGCTATATTGCTTGAAATTGAATGTGTTGAAAGAGAATTCATATCCTTAAGGAGGAAACAAAATATTAGTAATAACAAAATTATGTAGTGCATAAAACTATTTTTGTAAAAAAATGAAGGTAATAAACTTTGGTCTTTGTTTAAACTCCACATTTCTTTCCCTGGGTACAGATAGTATTCTCCATGGCAGGTGCTCTAAAATTGTCCCTGATTATTGCATTGATGGAATGAGTAAGTCCAATAAGATTATTATCCCCATGCTGCCCTTAGGTGGTACAACATTCTTGTGGTTCTGCTCATCTCACTCATCAAAAATTCATGCAAGTCCTTCCAGGCTTCTCTGAATTCTCATCTCTCTTGGCTTCTAATAATACAATAATGTTTCATAACATATACCACTATTTGTTCAGCCATTCCCCAAATGATTGAAATTCATTTGATTTCCAATGCCTTGCTACAACAAACGACTACTATGAATATTTTTGTATGAGTGAGGTTTCTACCCTTTTGCATGATCTCATCAGGGTATAGACCCAATAGTGGTATTGTTGGATCAAAGGGTATGCAAATTTTTAATGCCTTTTGAGCAAAATTCCAGATTGATATCCAGAAAAGTTGGATGAGTTTGCAGCTCCACCAACAATGTATTAGTGTGCTATATTCCCCACATCTCTTCACATTGAACATTGTCATTTCTGGTCATATTGGCCAATCTTATAGGTGTGAGATGGTACCTCGGAGCTGCTTTAATTTGAATTTCTCTAATCAGTAATGATTTAGACCAATTTTTCATATAACTATGGATAACTTTGATTGCTTCACCTGTTAATAGGCTTTGCATATACATTGACCATTTGTCAATTGGGTATTGGCTTGTTTTTTTTTTGTTTTTTTATATATTTGACTCAGTTCTCTAAATAGTTTAGAGGTGAGTCCTTTGTCAGAAATATTAGTTGTAAAAATTGTTTCCTAATTTACTACATTTCTTTTGATCTTGGCTACAGTGGTTTTGTTTCTGCAAAAGCTTTTTAGTTTAATGAAATAAAATTATCTAATTTGTTATTTTTAATTGTGTTCTCTATCTCTTCCTTGGTCATAAACTGCTTCCCTTTCCCTAGATATGACAAGTAAACTATTCTTTGATCTCCTAGTTTACTTATAATATTGTCTTTTATGTTTAAATCCTGTACCCATTTTGATCTTGGTATAGGGTGTGAGATGTTGGTCTAATTCAAGTCTCTGTTGTACTAACTTCCAATTTTCCCAATAGTTTTTATAGAAGAGAGAGAGTTCTTATCTTAGAAGCTGGACTCTGGGTTTATCAAACAAAATATTACTATAATAGTTTTGTACTGTCTCTTTTGTACCTAATCTATTCTACTGATGAATCACTCTATTTCTTAGTTAATATGAGACAGGCTTTTTTTTTAGGTTTTTGCAAGGCAATGAGGTTAAGTGACTTGCCCAAGGCCACACAGCTAGGTAATTATTAAGTGTTTGGATTTGAATTCAGGTACTCCTGACTCCAGGGCCGGTGCTCTATTCACTGTGCCACCTAGCCGCCCCCAATATGAGACAATTTTGATGACTGATTTTTATAGTATAATTTTAGATCTGGAAAGTCTAAGTCACATTCTTCTGCACTTTTTTCATAAAATCCCTAGATATTCTTTACTTTTTTCTTCGCTCCATATGAATTTAGTTACAATTTCTTCTAGCTCATTAAAATAATTTTTTAGCAGTTTAGCACTAGATAAATAGATGCATTTAGGTAGAATTGTCATTTTTATTATATTAGCTCAAGCTATTCTTGAGCAATTGATATTTGCCTAGTTATTTAAATATGATTTTATTTGTATGAAAAGGGTTTTATAGTTGTTTCATAGAGATAGATTCCCAAATACGTTATATTTCATGAAGTTACATTAAATATAATTTCTCTTCCTAGCTCTTGCTGCTTTGTCTTGCTATTAATACATTCACACATATTATACAATATATATGTACATATATGTACATATAGATATATAATATACATGGTGAGGATTTATGAGTGTTTATTGTATATCCTGAGACTTTTCTAAAATTGCTCATTGTTTCCAGTAGCTTTTCAGATGATTTTTTAGGATTCTCTAGGTATAACATCATGTCATCTGGAAAGAGTGAAAATTATGTTGCTTCCTTCCCAATCTAATTACTTCAATTTCTTTTTCTTCTCATTGCTTTAGATAATATTTCTTCTTATTGTAATTATTTTTCTTATTTAAATATTTTATTTAATTAGTTTTACAATTTTTCCCCTAATCTTACTTCCCTCCCCCCCCCCACCCCCAACGGAAGGCAATTTGCCAGTCTTTACATTATTTCCATGGTATATATTGATTCAAATTGAATGTGATGAGAGACAAATCACATCCTTAAGGAAGAAACATAAAGTACAAGAGATAGCAAAATCAGACAATAAGAAATCTTTTTTTTTTAAATTAAGGGTAATAGTCTTTTAGTCTCTGTCCAAACTCCACAGTTCTCTGTACACAGATGGTATTCTCCAATGCAGACAGCCCTAAATTGTCCCTGATTGTTGCACTGATGAAGTGAGTGAGTCCATCAAGTTTGATCATCACCCCCATGTTGCTATTAGGGTGTACAGTGTTTTCAGGTTCTGCTCATCTCACTCAGCATTAGTTCATGGAAGTCCCTCCAGGCTTCCCTGAATTCCCATCCCTCCTGGGTTCTAATAGAACAATAGTGTTAAATGACAGACATATACCACAGTTTGCTAAGTCATTCCTGAGTTGAAGGACATTTATTTGATTTCCAATTCTTTGCCACCACAAACAGAACTGCTTTCAATATTTTTATACAAGTGTTGTTTTTACCCTTTTTCATCATTTCTTCAGGGTGTAGACCCAGTAGTAGTATTACTGGATGAAAGGGATGCACATTTTTGTTGCTCTTTGGGTATAGTTCCAAATTTCTCTTCAGAAATGCTGGATAAGTTCACAGCTCCACCAACAATGTAATAGTGTCCCAGATTTCCCACAACCCTTCCAACAATGATCATTATCCTTTCTTGTCATATTGGCCAGTCTGAGAGGTGTACCTCAGAGAAGTTTTAATTTGCATTTCTCTAATAAGTAATGCTTTAGAGCCATTTTTCATAGGACTATGTAGTGCCTTGATCTAATTATCTGTAAATTGCCTTTGCATGTCCTTTGGCCATTTGTCAATTGGGGAATGATTTTTTTTAAAAAAATTGACTCAGTTCTCTGTATATTTTAGAAATATTTGTTGTAAAGATTATTTCCCAGTTTTCTACAGTTCTTTTGATCTTGGTTTAATTGGTTTTGTGTGTGCAAAAGCTTTTTAATTTAATGTAATCAAAATCATCTAGTTTTGTTTAGTGATGTTCTCCAAATCTTCCTTAGTCATAAATTGCTTTGCTTTCTGACAGGTAAACTAGTCCTTGATCTTCTAGTTTGCTTATAGAATTGTTTTTAATGTCTAAATCTTGTATCCATTTGGATCTTATAGATATTTCTAATACAACATTGAATTGTTTCAGCCCTGATCTTATTGGGAATGCTCCTGGCTTATCTTCATTGCATATAATGTTTGTTGATGGTTTCAGATAGATACTGATAAGCATTCTAAGAAACAATCCATTTATTTTTACATTCTCTAGTATTTTTAAGTAGGAATGGGTGTTGTAATTTGTCAAAGGCTTTTTCAGCATATATTGAGAAAATCATATAAATTCTTTTAGGTTTGTTATTGATATAGTCAAGTATACCAATGGTTTTCCCAATATTGAACCAATACTGCATTCCTGGGATAAATCCTGCTCAGTCATAGTGTATTATCCTAGTGATAACTTAGTGTAATAGCTTTGAAATTTTATTTAAGATTTTTGCATCCATATTCACTAGAGAAATTGGCCTATAATTTTCTTTCTCTGTTTTTACTCTTCCTGGTTAGATATCAGCTCCATAATGGTGCCATAGAAGGAGTTAGGTAGAGTTTTGTCTTCACCTATTTTTCCAAAGAGTTTATATAGATTTGGAGCAATTGTTCCTTAAATGCTTGATAAAATTTTCTTGTGAATCCATCAGTTCCTGGAGACTTGTTCTTAGGGAATTCTATAATGACTTGTTGAATTTCTTTTTCTGATATAGGGTTGTTTAGGTATTTAATCTCCTCTTCATTTAACCTGGGCAACTTATATTTTTTCAATATTCATCCATTTCACTTAGATTGTCAAATTTATTGGCATAGAGTTGGGCAAAATAATTCTGAGTTATTACTTTAATTTCCTTCTCATTGGTGGTGAGTTCACCTTTTTCATTTATGATATTACTAATTTGGTTTTCTCCTTTCTTTTTTTTAATCCAATTAACCCATATCAATTTTAATGTTTTTTTTTCATAAAACCAACTCTTGGTTTTATTAGTTTGATCAATATTTTTGTTGTTTTCAGTTTTATTATTTGCTGAATTAATTTTCAGAATTTTTATTTTGGTATTTAATTAGAGGTTTTTGAATTGTTCTTTCTCTAATTTTTTTAGTTGCATGCTAATTTCATTGATTTCCTCTTTTTCTATTTTATTCATGTAAGCAGTAAAAGATATAATATATATCCTAATAACTCCCATGGCTGTATCCCATAGGTTTTTGCATGTTGTGTTGTTATTATCATTATCAAGTATGAAATAATTAATTCTCTCTAAAATTTCCTTATTTCACTCATTCTTTGAAATGATGTTATTTGGTTTCCAATAAATTTTAGGTCTGTCGCTCCATGGCACTTCATTGCACATGATTTTTATTGCATTATGATCTGAGAAGGAAATATTCATTATTTCTGAATTTCAGCATTTAATTATAAGGTCTTTAATGCCATAGTACATGATCAATTTTTGTGTAAGTGCCATTTATTGCAGAAAAAAAATGCATACTCTTTTCTATCCCCACTCAATCTTCTCCAAAGGTCTATCATGTTTAAGTTTTCCTAACAATTTATTTACATCCTTAACTTCCTTTTTGTTTATTTTATGGTTAGATTTATGTAAATATGAGAGAGGTTGAGATCTCCCAGCAGAAGAGCTTTGCTGTCTATATCTTCCTGTAGCACATTTAGCTTCTCCTCTTATAATTATATGCTATACCACTTGGTGCATAAATATTTAGTATTGAAATTGCTTCATTGTCTATGTTACCTTTTAAGAGGATAGAGTTTCCTTCCTTGTCTCTTTTAATGAAATCTCTTTTAGCAGCTGCTTTTTCTGAGATAAGGATTGCTACCCCTGCCTTTTTCAATTTGACTGAAGCAAAATATCTTATACTCCAACTTTTACCTTTTTTCTGTATGTAGCTCTCTGCTTCACATGAGTTTCTTATAAGCAGCATATTGTAGGATTCTGGTTTTTAATTCACTCTGCCATTCACTTACATTTTATGGAAGAATTCATCCCATTCACAGTAAAAGTTTTTATTCCTATCTTTTTATTGCCCCCCATGTTATTTTCCCTCAGTTTGTATCTTTCCCTTTTTTACTATATCCATATTCCCAAGTATTTTAATTCTGAATACCCTTTGCCCCCTTATATCCACACCCTTTCATGTCCCTTTCTCTTTGGCCCTTCTTCCTTCCTTTCTTCTGTTACTTCCCCTTTTCCTTTCCCCCTTCCTCTTTTAATATTTGAAAGGTTATTAAGTTTCTATGAGAGAAAGATTCAGGTAGTTCTCACCTCCTCCCCTTTTCCTCTCTATTGCAATAGGTCCTTTGTACCTCTTCATGTAATGTGATTTACCCTATCCAATCTCCTCCATCCTCCTATCTCTTTACTATATTCACTTTTTTAAGACAATAATTGTTTTTAAATCACTCTGAGTTCCAGACAAGTCATGAGTGTCCATTGCTTCTGGCTAAGTATATTCTCTTTAATAGAGTTAAAATTCTCAAGGGATATGAGAATTTTTCTCCCAGGTGAGGGCATAGCCAGTTTCATCTTATTGGATAGCCATTTTTTTCCTCTTCCCTTTTTTACCTTTTCATGTGTTTCTTGAGTCTCCTGTTTGAAGTACAAATTTTCTATGTAGCTCTAGTCATTTCATCAGGAGAAGTTGGAAGTCTCCAATTTCCTTAAATGTCCAACTTTTTCCCAGTAAGAGAAGGTTCAGTTTTGCAGGATAGTTAATTCTTGGCTGCATTCTAAGCTCCCTTGCTCTTTCAAATATCATATTCCAAACCCTTCAGTCCCTTAATGTTGATGTAGCAAGTCCCTGTGTAATCTTTACCGTGGCTCTTTGGTATCTAAATTCTTTCTTTCTGGCAGTTTGCAGGATTTTCTCTTTTATCTGATAGTTCTGAAATTTGGCCACACTATTCCTTGGTGTTTTGATTTTGGGATCCCCTTTCAAAAGGGAATCAAAGTATTCTTTCAATAACTATTTTGCCCTCTGGTTCTATGATATCAGGGCAACTTTCCTTCAAAAGATCTTGAAATATTGAGACCATGCTTTTTATTTTTTAACCCTCAATGTGTTCAGGAATCCCAATGATTCTTAAGTTGGCTCTTCTTGATTTATTATCTAGGTCACTAGTTTTGGCAATGAAATATTTTACATTTTCTTCTATTTTTTGAAATTTTTAGTTTTGTTTAACAGATTCTTTTTGTCTCATGAAGACATTAGTTTCCATAGATTCCATTCTTTTCTTTTAAGATAAGAATTTTCTTCATTTACCTTTTGCAACTCCTTTTCCAATTAGTCAGTTCTATTTTTGAAGGAGTTTTCAATTCCCTGAATTGTGGTTTTGAGAGAATTATTTTCTTGTTTAAAGATGTTAATTTTCTCTTGGGTTCATTTTTCCAATTAATTTTTAAACTCCTTCCTGATCTCTTCTAAGAAGTCTTTCTGGGATGGAGACCAATTCATATTCTTCTCCAAAGTTCTAGCTCTCTAGGGTCTTTGCCTTCAAAGTAGTTTTTAAATAGCCTTTCTCTATCCTTTCTTCATTTTCCTAGGATCTTGTGTTCTGGGAGGGACTGGTTCACAGACCTTTAGTTTTGAAAACCATAGAGTCTTTGCTGATTCAATTTAGTAACTCCAAGCACCACTTGGCGGTGCTAGAGGCTTTTTCAATAGTGTCTGTAACTTTAATTTGTTGCCCACTCCTTGGGCCTGGGGTGTGCTTGGTGGGGGGGGCAGCAGGGTCTGAATTATTCTTCAACAATGTGGACTGGGTCCTCAGGCTATGTATTTAATCTCGTTATTCTCTCAGTACTGAGAGATATCTGCTGCCCACAACTGAGCCTGGGGTTGGGGTGGGGTAAGAAGGTTGTTACTGTGTTCATTCTTGGAAGAATCCCTTTCTCTCACCTGGTTGTGGTGGGGGAAACACCGGGACTCCACTGAAAATATTGGGGTGCAGCCTTGGGCTTCCAAGCCAACTGAACTGACCAGATTGATGTCTGACCACATTGGAACTCTCCCTCCAACCTGGTTGGAGCTCTTTTGCCTGATTATAAAGCCAAAAACTTCCATGGCTGTTCTGAGGTTAGTGAGGATCTTACCACATTGTCCCTGTCCTGGCTCTCTGCTGTCTGTCAATGGCTTATTTACATTCCCCTGAGACAGACCTTGTTGGTAGATGTTCTTTGATCTTCCCTGGATTTGAATTCTGTTAAGAGTCTTGTTTCATATTACTTATGAGGGAAAACCAGAAAACCTTAGCACAGTTCTTGATTTCTTTCTGCCACCTTGGCCGGAAGTACAGAATTCTTACCAGTTTTCTCAACAAATTTTGTCAAATGGTGAGGCATCAAACTAAAACTTAAGTCTTTGGGTTTTATGAAAGATTAAATTGCTATGATCATTTACTGCTTGGAATTGTTTACTGGATCCAGGCTGCTGATCCACCACTCCATTCTTCAGCTTGCATCAAAATACTTTGAAAAGTAAAATACTTTGAAATCTAGAACTTCTAGACTACCTTCTTCCACATATTTATTCATAGATTCCCTTGATATTCTTGAACTTTTCTTCTTCCAGATGAATTGTAATACTCTTACTCTAGTTGTATAATTGTTCAGTAGTTTGATTGGTATGACAGTGAATAGTTAAATTAACTTGGGTAGTATTGTTATTTTTATTATATTGACTCAGCTTAAAATAAGCAATTATTATTTCTTCAGTTGTTAGATTTTTTTTTATTGGTGTGATATGTGTTTTGTAATTGTGCTCATATAATCCCTGGTTTTCTCTTCACTGATAGAGTCCTAAATATTTTACATTTTTTGCAATTATTTTAAATGAGTTTTCTTTTTTCTAGTCTTCCTGCTAGGGTTTATAGTAGTAAATAAAAATGTTGATAATTTATAAGAGTTTGGTTTCTCTCCTGTAAATATGCTAAAGTTCCTGATTGTTTCATCTAGTTTCTTAAATGTTTCTTTAGGGTTTTCTTATTTTACCATCATATCATCTACAAAGAGTGATAGGCCTTTATCCTTTTTTCTTGGTTCTTTTAACTTCCTTTTCTCTTTCTTATTGTTCCAGTAGCATTTCTAATACAATATTCAGTAATACTGATGATAATATACATCTTTGCTTCACTCCCAATCTTATTGGAAAAACTTCATATTCATCTTTATTACAGATTTTTTTTCTTGGTTTTAGTTTACTTATCTTATTAAAAAAATGACTCAAATGATTCCAATGTTTTTAATAGGAATGGGTATCATACTTTTTCAAAAGATTTTTTTTCTTTCATTTATTGAACTAATCATATGGCTTTGTGTTCCTTCCTTATGGTCTTGCCATCCTGTCCTGAGTTTATAGCAAGCATTCTTCTCTGGGATTAAGAGCCATGATCCTTGAAACTCTATCTTCAAATGAGTGTCTTCTTGAATTCTTTTGCTTTAAGATTTGTCACTCCTCTCCTGGTTCTTCATGTATTATCACCTACTCATCTTTTTTTTTTTAGTTAAATGCTGCAGCTGTTCCATTCTCTCTCAGCACAATTTGAAAATGGAGGGAATCTGATGGAGAATAAAACAACCTCTTCTTTTCTTTCCCCAAGAGTAGAGAGATTCCCTTTCATGGGAGTTGGTGTTTTTATATATTTGGTCTAGTAGTGTGTCTGTTCTTTCAGTCAGTCATAATTCTCTCAAACTGCTTCATTCTAACAATATGCTAAAATTATTAAAAATTCCTTAGAACCTATTTTGTATTATAGATTCATTATTGAATAGTTCAATTGACATGACTCTGCCTTTTATGATTATGTTAGTTGAGTTGCAGGTAGAAACTGTAACTTCTTACACCTAATATATAAGAATAAAATAGGGGCTAATAAGGAAATGGACTATTTTCTTAGTAGAGTATGAACTGAGACTTCTTTTTCTAAAAAGGGATGCAAGGGATGCAAGGAGAACCTTGAGGAAAAAAGTTATGATTAGCTAGTGTGGAAATTCAATAGTTACTGAGGAAGAGTGAAAGAATTACATTTTGATGGGAGAGCCCAATCACAATTTTAGTCATCATGGCTTCATGTTTTTCCTTGAACTTTAGTCATCAGTAATTGAAGAGGAGAAATGATATTTGGTAGTTGGTAGGGGTGATGTAGATTACAGATTTCTGTAGGTGTGAGTATCAATTGGACAAAGGAGAAAGATGTTCAAAAGTAGAATAAAGTATCAGATTGACTTGGTTAGATATGAGATAAAGACTGATATGGTAAAGCAAGGTTGAAGAATTTTTGGAATGAAAGAACACAAAGTCTAAGGGATATAAAAGTTAGGTTTTAGAGAAGGGGAAAAATAGGGAGAGTTGTTTATGAAAGTAGGTTATAATTAAAAAGAAGGATTTCTAAATTCTTATTTCTGTAATATAGAATTGTGAATTAGGGTAAGATCAAAAGTGTGAATTTCAAAGGTTTAAATGGAATAGAATCAAATTATAGTTCATAGATTTTACAGAGATTAATGAATTAAAAAATTTGCATATTTCAAGAAACAGTGACATATATGATCTCTTATTGTATGGTCCGGACTTGGAATGAAGAGATTGCTACTTCTCTGCTTTCCTTTGAAAAGTCATCTATAACTTGCTTCATTTCTATCTTTGCAGTTTTCTTACACTTCATTTTAGGATATATTAACATAGATTATATAAATATAAGCAAAAATAAGACTCCTATCCTTAAAAAGTTCACATTATAATGGGGAAAGTCAATGCAAAAAGGGGAAAGTGAGAAGGATAGGGTAGCTTTGAGATGAAATATTGAAATGCAGAAAGTCATAAGTACTGCTGCCAGAGCTGACTAGCCTGATCCCCTTACTAAATTGTACCACAAGAAACTCACCAGTGGATGAAGGAACAGCATTTTGTAGGGAGATTCCAATGTAAGAATATCACTTTGGAAAATATGTGTTTGAACCTAACTAGGCCCAAGATGTTGAGGAATTTTTCATGCTTAGATTGTAGCTGAAGCATGTTATTAAAGTAGATAAAGTCAGAAATATAAGAAAGAAGGGAATGAATTATTCAGTCTTATCATGTCTACATTCATAATATATTATATATATATATATATATATATATATATATATATATATATATCTATATATATATCTACTTCTCTCCATTTGCAGCTATCCCCATCCAGAGGAAGAAAAATAAAATAAAACAAAACAAAGCAACAGCCACAAAACCCCTTCTGAATCTGATGAATACTGCATCGACATTTTTTGTTTTTGTTTTTATTTATTTATTTTTTGTTTTTGCAAGGTAAATGGACTTAAGCGGCTTGCCCAAGGCCACACAGCTAGGTAATTATTAAGTGTCTGAGGCTGGATTTGAACTCAAGTACTCCTGACTCCAGGGCCAGTGCTCTATCCACTGCACCACCTACCTGGCCCACATTAACTTTTTTTTAGTTTTTTTTTTTTGCAAGGCATTGGGGTTAAGTGGCTTGCCCAAGGCCACACAGATAGCCACATTAACCTTTTGAAACAATATCCATTGTACTTATTTTCCTTAATCCTAAATCCTCATAACAAAAATGACTAATCTGTAAAAATGTTTAACACCAATATGTATTTACAATATTAACCTGATTATTTGTCTCTGAGGAGTAGGAGGTGGGAATTGAGGGTGGAAGGAAATTTTGTAACATAAATATACATATGCATATGGATGAATGTTGAAAAATTTTCATATCATTTATTTGAAAAAATAATATATCATTTAATGTCTGCTATGATTCAGTTACATTGGTCTTCTTAAAATTCATCAACTGAAATACCCTGTCTCTTTTCCTTTACTATAATAGGTCCTTTGTACCACATCATGTGTTGTTATTTATCCTCTAATGCCTTCCTCTTCCTCTTTTTCACTCCTTAATTCTTTTATAATTATCTTGTACCCACATGCTCTGTCAAAAGTACAGTTGTCAAAGATTGATTGATTGATTGATTTATAAGCTTCATCACTTCATAAACACTCTATACCAATACTCTTTGACCAAGTACCCTCCACTCAACTGTCTCACTAGAAATTCAATTCTCAAGAATCATTGACATCATCAAATTATAATATAACAGTACCCTCTTTCCAATTATCCTTCCTTTAATTGTCTCAATAGGAAATAAAATCCTCAAGAGTTAAAACTGATCATATCAAAGTCAATTTCTATCCACACACACTCAGGCTAATTGATATATTATTTTGTCTTCCTTCTAGCACTCAGTTCAACAAAACTTCTACTAAAGTATGTTTCAAAAATATAAATGGTAAATGAATTAAAGAATAGACATAATGTTAATTTAATCTTAGATTTTATTTTATGATACAGAATAGTTATTTATTATTTACATTATCCTAAATATGTTGAATATGGTATGAAAATTTCTTCATACTATCTCTTGCCCTACTTTTACCCCTTCCCTAAAACCTGGTGCTATATACTTTGAATACCTGAATAGTAAATTACTAAACTACAATTCTACTCAACATTTGCAGAATTTCTCCTCTCACTCTATATTTACATTTTTCTAATTAGTTTTCAAAGGTCCACCTACACATTTTTATTATTCTTTTTTATCCTTATTGATCAATTTATTTATTTTTAATTTATTTTATATTATTACAATAATCTTGTTGTTAGAGTAAACATAAATCCATCTCCCCCCAAAAAAGATAGAAACCTCAAGAATAATGAGAGAGGAAAAAAAATATTCTACAGCATGTTTTTAGATTCCAATGATTCTGTCTCTGGGATGAGTTACTTTATCAAAATAAGTCCACCAAAGAAGTTGCTGCAATATTTTCCCCACAGCTTCTATTATTAATGCATTTCTCTTCATTTTATTCCTTCCCACTCTCATTTATTCTATTGTCTCTCTTCTTTCACCTTGTCCCTTTTCAAAAGTGTATTTTATCTGAGTACCCTCTCCCACTTCCTTCCCTCTCTTCTGTCACCTATTCCCCCTTCCCTCCCACCATTATCCCATTCCTTTCTTCTCATTTCTCTCTAGGGTGAGATAGATTTCCCATACCCTATTAAGGGTATATGTTATTTCCTCTCGGAGTCATTTTTTTTTGCAAGGCAAATGGGTTTAAGTGGCTTGCTCAAGGCCACACAGCTAGGTATTTACTAAGTGTCTGAGGCTGGATTTGAACTCAGGTACTCCTGACTCCAGGGCTGGTGTTTACCCACTGCATGCCCTAGATGCCCCTTCTGAGTCATTTCTGAAGAGAATGAAGGTTCACTCATTCCTCCTTGCCTTCCCCCATTCCACTCCATTGAAAAACCTTTTTCTTCACTCTTAGGTGAAATATCATTGCCTGTTCTTCCTTTTCTTTCTCTTCCTCCCAGTATTTTCCTTTATCACCCATTTATTCCATCCATTTAATAATTATACTATTATATTCAGCTCCTTTCTGTGTCTTGTCTATATATGATCCTTCTTGCAGCTCTTATAAATGAGAACATTCATATGAGTTATTAGTATCTTCTTCCCATACAGTTCAACATCATTAAGTTTCTCATAGTTAGTCCTTCTTTTCTGCCGTTTCTATGGTTAACCTGAGTTCTGTACTTGGAGATCAAACTTTCTATTCAGTTCTGGTTGTTTCAATAGGAAATTTTGATAGTTCCCTGATTCATTGAAAGTCCATCTTTTCCCCTGAAACAGTATATTCAGTTTTGCTGGGTAGTTGATTCAGCCCTAAGAGCCCTTAATGTAGATGGTGCCAGATCCTGTGTAATCTTGACTATAGAGCCACTGTACTTTAATTGTTTGTTTCTGAAAACTTTTAGTATTTTCTCTTTGTCTTGGGAGTTTTGGAATTTGGCTATAATATTCATGGAAACTTTTCTTTGGGGATTTCTTTCCGGAGGTGATCAGTGAATTGCCTCAATTTCTATTTGACCTTCTACTTCTAGGATCTCAGGGAAATTTTGCTGTTTTATTTCTTGAAAAATGCAGTCTAGTCTTTCTTCCTGGTTGTGACTTTCAGGTAGCACAATAATTTTTAAATTATCTCCCATGGCTCTGGTTTTGAGATCAATTGTTTTTTCATTGAGTTATTTCACATTTTCTTCTTATTTGGGGTGCTTTTTGGAATAGTTTTATTTCTTCCTGACTACTTACAAAGTTATCATCTTCCTTTGGTTCCATTCTGCAATTGAAGGAGTTATTTTCTTCAGAGAGCATTTTTATCTCCTTTTCCAGCTGGCTAATATTGCTTTTTAAGGCATTCTTCTAATTTCCCTTTTGTATTACTTTTTCCATTTTGTCTAAACTGGTTTTTAACATATTATTTTCTTCAGTATTTTTTTGTATTTCTTTTACCAAGACATATTATTCTTTAGAAAGCATATTCAATACTTCTAAAGAACTAAAATAACTAATTAAAAATGAATATATCATAGCTGAGATGCTACATAGCTACCTGTTTACCTTTTACGAATGTCATAACTTTGTTCTTAATATCATCATTTAAGATAAATTGTTTATAAATTCTGACAGCTTAGCAGACCTGTCGACTTTTGTGGATACCTTACAGTATTCAGTGAACAATTAAAAAACAATTTTAAAGAATTTCACATTACTTATTTAGATACCTTCATATTAAAAAAATACAGACACCAGACTTTTCTCTCTTAGTGAAAAGAAAGAAATACTCACAATTTTCTACAGGTTTATAAAGTTTTTTTTCCTATATTGTAAGTGTAGTATAGACCTAAGTTATAAGAGGCTATAAGTAGACTGTAACTTCTAGAGTGCAAGAATTTTTATATTATTCCCCTGAGTCTCCAGTACCTAGGACATGTTGGCAATAAATAAATCTTTTTAATTGAAGAAATCTGATTGAAATAAAGCAAAAAAGCTAAAGTGTCTAGACAAAAGTAATTGACAGAATGAATGTGGAAGAATGATCACAATCTCTAGGTATATGATGTGGGTTCAGATTAGATCACTCATTTACTGTTCATGTTATTATGCACTGTTTAATCAAATGACTGAACAATTCTTTGTAATGTGTAAGCTATACTATATTAGCTATTTTGAAATTGCAAGCTAAAAGTCCTATGTGTCCGCATAACAGATGTGACAGAAACCTAAAGCTCTAATTAATTCAAGAGAAATTACTTCACATCATACCATCAAAGTTGATCTGAGGTATTTGTCCATCATCCTGGTCATGTGAATTTCTGTATTCCAGTTGACTGATCTTGGAAACATCTTTGATGTGAAACTCAGAATTGTGACTTGTGAAAGTTAGAAAGGACCTGTTTTTTTCAAAGTCAGGAGAAAAATGAAAGTAGAGGGAATAAAGTACAATAAAACTAAAAACTCAAATTATCTGTTAAAGAAAGCCAGATGAAGTGATTGGGTTGTATCTTATACATATCCAGTAAGTCCAAATTCTAAACAACAGTCATTTATCTTAAAATACATTTCTTGTCAGACATGGTGATTTTGTAGACATAAAAAGTTTAAAAAGTTGCTTAAAGAACTGCAAATAGGGCTCCCCAAGGACACAACCCAAATTTGACAAATTCTTTAATTCTCTGAGTAGTAAAGGCTGACAAAAGAGTGGCGGAGAGACTTTTGTTCAGAAGTTGTAACTGTCATAGGTTTGTTTTGTTGTTGTTGCTGTGGCTTTTTCCTAATTGCAGCATTTCCTCATCAGACAGCCAAAATTGAGTATTTTGTGTGTTTTTTTTTAGTTTGGCAGATGAATTTCATTTGCTTCTTAAATCTGCACCCTTTAAATTAAATTAAAATCAAGTAATTTTGTATATTGTGTAGATGATGATTTCATGAATTAAAGTTATTTCTATAAATTATTAGAGAGTATCATGTCTTATCAATTTTTGTTTGAAAAGATAAAATTATCTGTCATGACACTTAAAAAATGTATCACTGTCTTCATTCTCTATATATTTTTTGTTATTGTTATCCCTTTTGACATTTGAGACATAAAAGAACCAATTTTGATTTTATTTTTAGAGTTGGAAAAGCTATGAATGATTTACTATAAATAAGAGAAATATTAAGGATTGCATAATTTACACAGAAAAAGTTATCTATGATGTCAGTGTGTTCAGTTTTGCAAAAATGGACTTACAGTAAACATTTGGATAGATTTTGGGGATGAGTCAATCAAAACCATGAAACTGCCCAGACTATTGCTTTATTTATGTTCACAGTATATTTTCCCCTCTTTAGATATGCTCGTTTTTCTCTTTTAAACTCAGTAGTGTGAACACTGAAATTTTGTACTGTGAAGAGGAAAAAATGTTTTTTCTTGCCTGTACCATCTTCAGCAGTCAAAAGAAATTCATGATTAAGCTAGGAATTATTTAATTAAGGTAAATTGAATATTATTTCAGATGGTTTTCCCTAGAAGAATCCATGACAATCTTCTGTGATCAAATTCTTCCCTAGTCTAACTTTGACACCATTTATTTAGAAGGCTCAAAAGATAGGGTTATTTTAAAAAAAAACACCTTATATGTCCATCTGATGGACAATCCTTGATGAAGGACTTCATTCCACAGATTTAATAAAATTCCCCTTCTGAAATGTTCTTCCTAGTCTGAGGACAGGATGGGAAATAATGAAAAATACAATTGAATTAAGCTTGTTAATATGGACTTCCTTTTCTGAAATATATACTTGGTTCTTGCAGAAGAAAGGAAGAAATTCCAAACACAGACTCAGAATCTCCAAATAAAATATATTTTCTAGAGCCTCTTATAGTAAATTGGAAATATGAGACAGGAGAGAAAGATATAGGGAATACTTTTAGAATTACCCTTCTGCCTCTAATTAGAAAATATATCAAAATACATCCTTTCTCTCAATATATGTGAAAAAGGAATATTTTGAAATACTCTCATATATAAATATATATATATATATACACATATATTTATATATGTATATAATAATGTATTTATACTTCATTCTTTTTTTTAGGTTTTTTTTTTTTGTTGTTGTTGCAAGGCAAATGGAGTTAAGTGGCTTGCCCAAGGTCACACAGCTAGGCAATCAATTATTAAGTGTCTGAGGCTTGATTTGAACTCAGGTACTACTGACTCCAAGGCTGGTGCTCTATCCACTGTGTCACCTAGCCACCACTTATCTTTCATTCTTGCAGAAGACCATGACATCAGAGAGATGAAGTGATGACAAGAATATGAATTGGATTTGCATGAGGGGACGCCGTGCTAAGTCCCCAGTCTGACTTTCTCCTGCAGAGCCATCTAAGGTCCAGTAGTCAGTTATGTATCAGGATGACTAGAGATGGCTCTGAATGCAAGGCACTCAGGATTAAGTGACTTGCCCAAGAGCACACAGGAAATATCTGGGGCTGGATTCAAACTCCTGTCCTCCTGAGTTTAAGGTTAGTATTCTATCAACTCTACCACCTAATTTTCTCATATATATATATACATATATATATGTATATATATATATATATACACATACACACACACACACACATATATATATGAGAAAACATGTGTGTGTATTTGTGTGTATGTATATATATATGTATATAGACACATATATGCATTTATGCATAACTGTATGTATAAATATATGCATGTGTGTGGTTGACAATTATTTAACACACAAATTGTCAATTTTTTTATTCAAGGTTGCAAGTAAATTAAATACATGAAATAATTTATCAAGGATATGGTATGAAGGTCATTTGAACTATGTTAATTTGACATTTCATTGGTGAATATTTAAGATTCTATGAGTTTTTGAAGTATCTCCTATCTTCTAAAGCTGATCATATAAACATCTCTTTTACCATGTTCCTATTTTACTCTTTCAATTCTTCTTCAACTTTTCAAATCTTTAAAATTAAGCCAGTCTTTTCTGGGGGGAGGGTGGATAGCATTCTTTATCATTGTTCCATCAGAGAATTTGCTTCAGTATTCTTTCCCCACAATTGTTCCCTTCATCCTATTTTCCCCCATTCTCATTTATTCTATTTTCTCTCACCTTTCTTCCTGTCCCTCTGCAAATGTGTGTTGCATCTGACTATCCTCTCCCACAAACTTCCCTCTCTTCTATCACCTATTACCCCCCGCCAACCCCCTGTCCCTGATCTCTCAACCATTTTATGTCCCATTTTCCTCTAGGGTAAGAAAGATTTCTTTACCCATTTGAGAATAAATACTATTTCCTCTCTGAACTACTTCCAAGAAGAGTAAGGCTTACTTACTCCCCACTTTATACTCCACTGCAAAAGCTTTTTATTGACTCTTTTTAAATTTACATTCTTTTTTTATAAATTTATTCAATTATTCTCATTTTGTAAAAATAATGTTGTTTATACATTAATAAAATATTCTTGTTTAAGAGTAAACAAAATATCCCCTCTCCCCCAAAAATATAGACTTGCTTGAACGAAAAAGTAAAGGGGAGAGAAAAAAATTAAAATTAAAATTAAAAAATAGTAATAATTGTAGATATGGCCAGGTGGCACAGTGGACAGAGCACCAGCCCTGGAGCCAGGAGCACCTGAGCCCAAATACAGTCCCATACACCCAAAAATCACCAATATGTGTGATCCCCTGCAAACCACCCCACCCCATTGCCCTGCAAAAGCCAAAAAAAGATAAAAAATCAAAATAAAATAAAATAGTAATAATAGTAGGGGCGGCTGGGTGGCAGACAGAGGAATGGGCCTTGAGCCAGGAGCACCCGGGTACAAATCCAGTCTCAGACACCCAACGATCACACAGTTATGCGGCCCCAGGCAGGCCACCCAGCCCCATTTGCCCTCCACCCCCCCAAATAATAATAATAATAATAATAATAATAATAATAATAAAATGTGCTTCAGTCTGTGTTCCAACACCACCAGCTCTGTCGCTGATGGGTCACATTCTTTATGATAAGTCCATCACAAAAGTTGCTTCCATATTTTTCCATTGTTGCCATTAATGATCGCAACTCCCTCCTTTCATACTTCTCCACTACCATGTACTGTATTTCCTTTCTCCTTTCACTCTGATTCTGCTGTCGGGTAGCTGAGTGGCGCAGCAGACAGATTCCTGGCCTTGGGGCCAAGAGGCCCCGAGCCCACATACCACCCCTTTGGCCCAGCGTCCACCTGGTCCTATGGTCCCAGACAGGCCATCCAATCCCAGCCCCTTGCAAGAAGTAAAAAAGAAAATGTGTTATATCTGACCACTCTCCCCCCATGGTCCATCCTCTCCTCCATCACTCACATCCCCCCCTTCCCCCTTTCCCCCTTCTCTCCTTCTTATCCCAGATGTCTATATTCCATTGAGCATATATGTTGTTTCCTCTCCTAGCCACCTCTGATGAGAGCAAAGATTCCCTCATTCACCCTTGTTTTCTCCCCCTTCCATATCATTGCAATAGCTCATTGTATTGAAGAAAAATCTTATTATGTGAAATATCTTAGCCCATTCCCCCTCTCCTTTTTCTTTCTCCCATTACCTTTCCCTTTGTTCTATGGAATCCATTTTTACACCACATTTTATTTTCAAATTCAGCTTTCTCCTGTGCTTCATCTATAAAAGCTCCTTCTACCTGCTCTATTAACTGAGAAGGTTCATATGAGTATTATCAGTGTCATTTTTTGATACAGGAATACTTTCAGTTCAACATCATTAAGTCTCTCATATTTTCCCCTTCTCCACTCTCTATCCTTCACCTGAGTCCTGTATTTGAAGATCAGACCTTCTGTTCAGCTCTGACCATTCCAACAGGAACATTTGAAATTCCCCTGGTTCATTGAAAGTCCATCTTTTTCCCTGGAAGAGGACATTCAGTTTTGCTGGGTAGTTGATTCTCGGTTACATTCTAAGTTCTTTTGCTTTCTGGTATATTATATTCCAAGCCCTACGAGCTTTTAATGTAGTTACTGCTAAATCCTGAGTGATCCTGACTGAAACTCCATGATATTTGAATTGTGTCCTTCTGGCTACTTGTAATATTTTCTCTTTGACTTGGGAGTTCTGGAACTTGGCTATAATATTCCTAGGGATTTGTTGGGGTTTTTTTGGATCTCTTTCTCAAGGAGATCAGAGGATTCTCTCCATTTCTATTTTGCCCTCTGCTTCTAGAATACCATGGCAATTTTCCTGTAGTAATACTTTGAAAATGATATCAAGGCTCTTTTCCTGATCATGACTTTCAAGTATTCGAATAATTTTTAAATTATTTTTTCTAATCTGTTTTCCATATCAATTGTTTTTCCAATGAGATGTTTCACATTTTATTCTAATTTTTCATTCTTTTTGGTTCTGAAGTATTGAGTCCTGATTTCTTGTACAATCAACAATCTCCCTAAGTTCTATTCTTTGTCTGAAGGATTTGTTTTCCTCAGAGAGCTTTCTTATCTCTTTTTTCCATCTGACCAATTCTTCTTCTTAAAGCATTCTTCTCCTCAATAACTTTTTGCACTGTTTTATCCATTTGACCTAAGCTGGATTTTAGCATGCTATTTTCTTCAGCATGTTTTTGGATCTCCTTGACTAAGTTTCTGACTTCATTTTCATGTTTTTCCTGCATCTCATTTATTTTCCCACTTTTTCTTCTATCTCCCCCACTTGATTTTCAAAGTCTTTTTTGAGCTCTGTCATAGCCTGAGCCCAATTTCTGTTTTTCATTTAGTCTTTAGATGCAGCACCTAGGAATTCCTCATCTTCAGACTGAGTGTTTTGATCTCTCTTGGGATCACAGGCAAAGTATTTCTCAACAGTGTAATTTTTACTCTGCTTACTCATTTTCCCAGCCTGAGCCTTGTTTTGGAGTGCTTCCTGAACTTTTCAGAAACCCTCACAAGGATCCCAGTGTGTGAGACTCTGTCCTCCCTCCTGGTCTGTGAATAACCATAAGCGCACCCCTTTGCCACGGGGCTGAGGTGCGGGGGTCTTGCTGTTCTGTGGGGGGCCTAGACCGCAATCAAGTTCTGAATGTGGTCAGAACCCCAGAGTCCTGTTCCAGGAACAGAGGACAGAGCTCGGCAATCTCTTTCTACTCCTTCCCTAAGCTCTGCACTCATGCCCTGGGGGCTCCTGCTTGCTGAATTCTGCTTCTGTTTCCTGGATCTGGGTTGCTGTGGCCACACTGCTCGCTGTGTGCCCTGAGGGCTGGGCTTCATGTGCTACCTCTGGTAGAGGTCTCTCCTGCTGATTCCCCCAAGTTGTCCCCAGTGCACCCTGGGGTGTAGGTCAGGAACTCCCCTGCTACAGTGGCTCCCAGTGCCCTGGGGCTGACTCCAGGAGGCTGAAGTTCCTTCGCTCTGGCAGTCCAACCATCTGGTGGGCTGCCCCTCCAACCTGGGGGAGCTGAGCCTTTCTGCTCTTTTCCAGGTTACCTTGAGTTGGGGAACTGCTTCACTGGGTCCCTCTCTGGGTTCTGTCTCTTGAAAATTTAGTTAGATTCCTTAGTTTATGAGTTTTAAGAGAGAGCACCTAAGAGACATCCTCTCTTGTTGCCATCTTGGCTCCGCCCCCTAAAATTACATTCCTTATTTATTTATACATTACTAAAATAGTCTTGTTGTAAGAGTAAAAACAATGCCCCCTCCTCCCACAAAAATTAAAAAACTTATGACAAATAAAGTGAAAGTAAGAAGGGAAAAAAATGCATTTCACTCCGTGTTCTGATACCATCTGCTCTATTTCTGGGGTGGATCACATTCTTTATCATAAGTCCATCAGAGAAGTTACTTCCATATTTTTCCGCAGTTGCTGTTGAGGATTGAAATTCCCTCCATCCATTCCTCCCCATTGCCATTTATTATATTTTCTCTCTCCTTTCACTGTTTCCCCTCTTCAAAAGTGTGCTATGGAGCAGCTGAGTGGTTCAGTGGACAGAGCAACAGCCCTGGGGCCAGCAGACTCCAAAAATACATCCCACCCCAGAGACCCAGCAACCACCCAGCCCTGTGGTCCTGGACAGGACACCCAATCCCACCCCTTTTCAAAAAGTAAAAAAAACATGTGTTGCATCTGACTTTCCTTTCCCATGAACTACCCTGTTCTCTATTATCTACATCTCCCCTCTTCTCCCCTCTCCCCTTTCTCCCATCCCCTTTCTCTTCATTTTTCCTCTAGATTATTTACCCTATTAAGGATGTATGAAGTTTCTTCTCTGAGACATTTATGAAAATGAAATCTCCCTCATTCCCTGTCACCTGCCTCCCTTCTACTACATTGCAAAATTGACTCTTTTATGTAAAATATCTTAGCCCATTCATCCTTTCCTTTCTCTTTCTCTCAGTACATGTCCTTTTCCCCCTTTGACTCCATTTTTACTATATATTATACTTTCAAATTCAACTCCCTTCTGTGCCGTGTCTATATATGCTCTTTCTGACTGCTCTAATAAATGCAAAGGTTCATTTGAGTATTATCAGTATTATCTTCCCATGGACGAATACACACAGTTCATTATCCTTAAACCCCTCACAATTTGCCCTTCCCATCCTCCCTCTCTATGCGTCATCTATGTCCTATACTTGAAGATCAACCTTTTTGTTCAGGTCTGGTTTCAGCAGGAACATTTAAAATGCCCCTGTTTCATTGAAAGTCCATCTTTTCCCCTGAAAGAGGATGCTCAGTTTTCTGTGTATTTGATTCTCAGTTGCATTCTAAGTTCTTCTACCTTCTGGAATAAATTCCAAGCCCTACAAGCCCTTAATGTGAATGCTGCTAAATCCTGTGTAATCCTGACTGTAACTCCACAATATTTGAATTGTTTCCTTCTAGTTTCTTGCAATATTTCCTCTTTAACCTGGGAGTTCTGGAATTTGGCTATAATATTCCTGGGGGGGTTATTATAGATTTTGATCTCCTTCAGGAGGTGATTGGTGGATTCTCTCAATCTCTATTTTGCCCCTGCCTCTAGGATATCAGGGCAATTTTTCTGTAGAATTTCTTTAAAAAATGAAGTCAAGGCTCATTTCTTTATTATAACTTTCAGGAAGCACAATAATTTATAAATTGTTTTTCCTGGATCTGTTTTCTAGGTCAATTGTATTTCCAGTGAGGTATTTCATATTGTCTTCTAGTTTTTCATTCTTTGGTATTGTTTTGTTGTTTCTTGATTCCTCACAAAGTCATTAGATTCCTTTAGCTCTGTTCTACATTTGAAGGAATTTATTTCTTCAGAGAACTTTCTATCTCCTTTTCCATATGGTTGATTCTGCTTTTTAAGGCATTCTTCTTCTCATTAACTTTTTAAATTTTTTCATTTTATTATGTAAGGCAATGGGGTTAAGTGACTTGCCCAAGGTCATACAGCTAGGCAATTATTAAGTTTCTGAGGTCATATTTGAACTCAGGTCCTCCTAACCCTAGGACTGGTGCTCTATCCACTGTACCACCTAGCTTCCCCCTCCTCATTAACTTTATCCATTTGACCTAAATATGTTGTTTTCCTTAGAATTTTTTTGGATCTCCCTCAGCAAAGTACTGATTGGTTTTCATGTTTTTTCCTGCATCTCTCTCATTCTTCCTACCAATTTTTCCTCTACCTCCCTTACTTGATTTTCAAAATCTTTTTTTGAGCTCTGCCTTAGTTTGAATCCAACTCCTATTTTTCTTGGAGACTTTGGATACAGAAGCTTGATCTTTGTCATCTTCTGTGTGTTTCGATCCTGCATGGGACCAAAGAAATTGTCTATAGTCAGATTTCTTTTTTCCCCCCAGCCTGTGCCCTGATTTTGTGGTGCTTACCGAGCTTTTGAGTATTATTGGGACACCCCCCACAAGGACCTTAGTTCCTTCAAGGTCTTATGAGAGATCTGACTGCTCTCCTGGCCTGTGCTTTAGTCTGTGGATTACCACAAGTATACCCCTCTGCCCTGTTACCTGTTAAGAGGGTACCTTGTGTGCTGTGGTAGTATTGGGCCCCAGACTGTGACCAGGTTCTGAATATGGACAAAGTCTAAGTGTGTGCAGACTGTTGAGGTCTCTCCTCTCTCCCTGGGACAAGACTCTGGGCTGCTCCTATTGCCAGGAACAGTGATCCCAGGGACCTAGCTTCCCCACAGGTTATTTCCAGAAGGCTGGAGCTCCTTTGCTCTCACCTGGTCATCATAGCTGTGTTGCTGCTCCCTCCAAGCTCATGTAACAGAGCCTTCCCACAATCTTCCTGGTTAATTGCCTCACTAGAATTTTCTCTGTCTCTCAAAATTTTGCTTAAGGTCATAATTTTAAGTTTTTGGAAATATTTTAGAAGAGAGCTCCTGGGAAATGGTTTCCTCATGCTACCATCTTGGCCCTTCCCTCTTCTTGCCTCTTTTGTGTGAAATCACTTACCTCATTCAACCTGTTCTTTCCTTTTCTCCCAGTACATACATTTCTCCCCCATTAAATTCATCTTTTTAATATATTATACCTTCAAGATGAGCTCCCTTCTGAGCTTTGTCTATATATGCTCTATATATGTCTATATATTCCTTAAAAAAATGAGAAAGTTCATATCAGTTAATAGTATCATCTTCCCATACAGGAATACAAACAGTTTGATGTCATTAAGTGCCTCATGATTTGCCCTTCTCATCCCCACTTTTTATGCTTTACTTGAGTCCTGTACTTGAAGATCAGACTTTCTATTCAGCTCTGATCATTTCATCAGGAAAGTTTGAAATTCCCTTATTTCATTGAATGTCCATCTTTTAACCTGAAAAAAACTTTTCCTCAGAAAAACTGGGAGGTTGATTTTTGGTTGAGTTCCAAGCTATTTTGCCCTCTGGAATATCATATTCCCAGCCCTAGAAACCTTCAGTGTTGAAGCTGTTAAATCTTGCGTTATCCTGAATGTAGTTCAACAATATATGAATTGTCTCTTTCTGGCTGCTAGTATATTTTCTCCTAAACTTAGGAGTTCTGAAATATGGTTATTATATTCCTGGAAGGTTACATTTTGGGAGCTATTTTAGGTGGTAATTGGTAGTTTCTTCAAATTTCTTTTTTATCCTCTGGGCAGCTAGGTGATGCAGCTGATAGAGCACTGGCCTTGGAGTCAGGAGGATAAGAGTTCTAATCTAACCACACACCCTTGACTCTTACTGTATGACCTTGGGCAAGTCACTTAACCCTGAATTTCTCACATACAGGGTCATTTCCAGTCTTCCTGATCTATGTCTGATGACTGGATCCAGATGACTCTGGAGGAGAATGCCAGGCTGGTGACTTAGCACAGTACCTCCTCACACAAACCCAATTCATGTACTAGGCATCTATGGCATCACCTCCCTGATGCTGTGGTCTTCTTCAAAAATGAAGTAAACTATTATTATTAGTTTACCTTCTACTTCTACAATAGCAGTGCAGTTTTCCTGGAGAATTTCTTGAAATATGATCTAGGCTCTTCTTTTGGTCATGAATTTCAGGTAGTGAAATAATTTTTAAATTATTTCTCTTAGATCTGTTTACCAGGTCAATTTTTTTTCAATGAAATATTTCACATTTTCTTCTAGTTTTTCATTCTTTATGGTTTTGTTTTATTTTTCTTGATTCAGCTTCCCTTAGCTCCATCCTATATTTGAAGGAATTATACTTTTCAGAGAGTTTTTTTTAATTTTTCCATTAATCAATTCTGCTTTTTAAGGCATTCTTCTCATTGAATTTTTGGATTGCTTTTATCAGTAGACCCAAACTGGTTTTTAAGAAGTTATTTTCTTCAGTATTTTTTTCTTTTCCTTCACCAAGTTGCTGATTTGGTTTTCATGATTTTCCTGCATCACTCTGATTTCTCTTCCCAATATTTCCTTTCCTTCCCACACTGGATTTTCAAAATCTTTGCTGAGCTCTTCCATAGCCTGAGATCAATTTATATTTGAGGCTTTGCATTCAGAAACTTTGACTTTGTCATCTTCTGAGTGTGTATTTTGATCCTTCATAGGACCAAAGTAATTGTCTATGATGGTATTCTTTTTCCTTCTGTTGTTTGCACATTTCCCCAGCCTATGACTTGACTTTTGCTGTTTGTTCAGGAGGGGCTCTGCTTTCATGGTGGAAGACATACTCTCAAGTTTTTGCCAGTTTTTGCTGCTGTTGTAAAGGTTAATCCCCAAGAACCTGCAAGTTCTCAATTTCTCCAAGGTCTTATGAGAGTCTATTTCTACTCTTTGTCTGTCCTGTGGTCTGTGAACTCCCCTCTCCCTGGATCTGTGAGGAGGCTCCCTGCTATGCTACAGGCAGTGAGCTCTGTTGTGCTTCTGTTTCTCTTTCTGAGACTAGGGCCTCAGACTCTGATCTAAGTATGGACAAAACAACAGTCTTGCCTCAGGGATAGCAAAGAGACCTCAGCAATCTCTTCCAACTCCCTTTCAATCTGTTGACTGAGCACTGTGGAAGCAGATGCTGGATGGCTCCCCTATACCTGCTTCTGGACTCCTAGGGCTGGGTACACACTGAGTCCTGTGCTAGACTGGTCTTTAATCTCACTCTGGTGTGTCAGAATTTTCCTGCTAACCCTCCAAGTTGTTCTTGGCATTCCTTGTATTGAGAGTCCCAGACACTGCAACTGTTGCCCCAGACCCAAGTATGCCCAGGTGCACAGTTGTTCTGTGGTCTGTTCCCTGGATATCTGGAGTGGTTGGCTTTGGCTCAGCCCAGGCTGTGCTCAAGGACTTTCTAACTTGTGCAACAGATCCTTCCTTTGCATGTTCCAAGTCTTCTTGAACTGGAAACTTGTTTCACTCAGTTTTTTTTGTGTGTTCTATCACTCTAGAATTTGTTTAGAGCCATGATTTAAAAGTACTGGAAAAGGTTCAGTCTTGATAATGCATTATGGTTTCACATCATTTTTGGAGAATTTTCAAATCTTTAAACCTCTGAGAATCTACTGATAATACATATTTTTCTCTTTCATATACAAACCTACATATTATGAAAAGTCCAGGGATAGATAAATATATTCACTCATAATTCCAATATGGTACAGTATTCTAGATTGCTGGTATCCTTTCTACTCTCCCTTGGCCCTACATCTTTGGTATAAGGTACAATTCATGAAATAAGAGATAAAAAGAGTAGATGATTATTTTTAATGGAAAATAATTGAATTATTACTGATGTGTCAATTAATAAATTAATAAATCTTCTCCCAAGATTGGAAAATGTTATTTGTTCATTTGGAAGAGAATAATCTGTAGAATTTGGGATAATTAATCCAATTACAATATATATTTTTTCTTTTCTTTTCTAGAGCAATTAGAGGTCTCCAGCTAGATCATATATACATATGTACAAAAAAATTGTCATCACAAAGCTTAAACTTATCTTTAAAAATTGTAGAAAAAATACAAATGTTAGAGAGTTTAAAAAAATGATTATTTCACTCTTGTATGGAACTCCTAAAGAGGAAATTCCTTCTCTGCCTGTAGACTGGCAATATGACTAAAAAATGGTTTTAGAAGTTTCCCCAGGGCATAGAACAGCTAGGTGATTTTCATAGTCATGTAAGCAGTGTATGTTAAACTTCAACTCATTAGTCTGATTCTTAATCTAAGCCTTTGTATGTTATTTCATGATTTCTCTCAATTGAAAATAAAATTATGAGGGAAAATTATTTGGGATATAAATAAAACAACTCAAAGTTGTTGTTTTGTTCTGATAATGATATGAAAACTGAACATAGGAAAGAATATCAACACAGATTTTAATACTAGACTCTTTTGCCTGTTATTTTGGTTCCTTTACTAGCAAGTATAAGCAGTGAAAAAAAGAATCCCTGGAGAACATCTCTTTTTTTATATGAAAATAAATTATTTCAACTATAAAGTTTATCCATAACTCGATTTGATAATTCAATGTGCAAAATATTTTAGATGTGCAACCATTTCAACATCTTTTCTTTTTGTTTAATATTAAATAACATAAGTATACTTCTTCTGTTAGTAGGCTATCTCAGAACATCTGACCTTAAACAGATAAGGTGATTTTCTCATCTTTATTTAGTTCTTTGTCAGATCAGTACTCTTTTCAAGTCATACTCATAAGTTCCATTTTTTTTTGTGTTGTGTTTTTAATTATGTGGTTTTTAAGAAGGACTATTATATACAAGTAAAAACACAAAAGATTGAATTTTTGAAGAGCCCTTGCAGCAGCTGATTGTATAGGAAAGTTTAAGATCAAAGAAGCCCACAAAGAAAAAAAATAGTTATAACAATGTCTGAAGGAAAGTGTGGTTGAAAATGAAATATAAACACAGAAATGACAAATATTACCATAAAGCAGGCTAATTAGTACTCAGTAAACCAGCAAAGTCTTTCAAAGGAATTTAGACCAAAGGTTTTTGATTCTTTTATGATAGGGCATAGGCTTCTTGAAACTAGAAGGGAAATGAAAAGATCAGTAATTACCACTCCATTCCACCAAATAAATAAAATTAGTGGCCATCTTTCTGAAGAAAAGAACAAAAAAAAGCATACTTCTCATGGGCAAAGTTAAGTTTGGTGAGTTCTATTAACTTTTTCTTTTAACCTCCTTCAAGACTATATGCAAAAACTATTGTCAGAAGAAGTTCAGGTAAGCTTGTAAAATTCATCCTCTACATTAAATCATAAAACTTCCACTCTAAAAAACAGCAACTGTTTGGGTTTCATTTTACTTCTAATTGGCCTAGTAGTCTTATCTCTACTATAAAAATGATAAACTCAGATATAGTATTATACTGAGAACAGATTTGTTTCAATATTTCAAATTTTGAGAAATGGAACTGCAATATGACTTTTACTGTTATATATGTCACAAAACAATAAAATATGTATTCATGAGTTGTAGATAAAAAGATTTTAATTACCCAAATACTCACCTGTTTGAAATTCCATTGAAAACCTGCTATTATCAATGCTGTTTGTATGTAAGCTATTCAAGGGAGGTGAGTAGCTTACTTGACTGTATTTGTATTATTTGTGCTTAGCATATTAACATGTAGTAAGTGCTTAATGAATGTTGTTTGCTTGGTTTCATGTTGAAGAATTAAAGAATATATATGGCAAAATTCTAAGAGCTCAGTGCTAAAAAAGTGTAAAAAATGATTGTAATTTAATGAGGGTAAAATACATGGGGGAAAGTTTTTTTCTTTAGCAAAATAAAATAATTATAATATTGCATATGCCAACAAGTAATTTTTTTCAGGAAATTAAATTTTATTTATTTATATTTCTAACTACACAAAAGGTAGTTTTGAACAATTATTTTTGGTAGGCTTTGAGTTTCAAATTTTTATCCAACCTATCCATCTCTCCCCCTGCCTTTGACAGAAAACAAACCAATATAGATTATACATATATAACAATGATAAAGATAGATCCATATTAATAATGTTGTGAAAGAAAAATCAAATCAAACTGAAAAAATATTATGAGAGACAGAAAAAATAACATAATACCTAAGATAGCTCTTTAAAATTAAAGATAGTAAGCTTTGGTCTAAATTTAAACTTCACAGTTCTCTGAATATGGATGATATTTTTCATCCCAAGAGTTTTTTTCTTTGATTACTGTGCTGCTGAAATGGACAAGTCCATCATAGTTTATCACCTAATATTGCTGTTATTTACAGATGTAATATTTAAAAATGCATTCCAGGATTTCACACACTACTTTCAATGTGCTACAATATAGTGGCAAGAAAAACAATTGTTCTTCTTCAATTTATAGCCTTCTGATAACTTTATCATAGCATAAAAGGTATTCTGAATTCTTTAAGCAAAAAAAAAATAAAGGAAAGGTGTCAGAGAAACATAAGCTCAAGATTAACAAGATGAAAAAGTTTCAGAAATATAACTGAAGCAGACTTTGCTGTGTGTGTGTGTGTGTGTGTGTGTGTGTGTGTGTACTAGCCTACTTCAAAAAAAATAGTTTGTAGTACTCAAGTTGACCATGTGACAATCATTCTTTTACAAGCAAACTTATAGATAAGACAATACACTCAGAAAGAGAGAAAGGGAGATTTGCATCACTGTCAAGAGTATTTATACTGATAAAATTACATGTGTTCAAATATTGGAATAAAGAAATTATATATATATATATATATATATATATGTATATATATATATAATATTGTAATAATGATTTGTAATGATTTGATGATTTATAGGGCCGAGTACATGAACATTATATGTGAAATGAATTCCATTGTTCCTTCATTGTTCTTAATTCCAAATGGATATTCTTTTGAGAATGGCTTCATTTCAAATGAAGAATTTGAGATTGCCATTCTTAAATTCCCTTTCTATTTCTGCTCTTCTGATATCAATGTCAGAGGTTCTAGAAGTGATTGAACCAACACCAGTCACTCTGACATTACAATGTAAAGAGTTTCACAAATTGCTAGATGTATGAAAACAATAAAAAATGCATAAAATTCTCCAAATGCATTTTAACCATTTTACTCATTTATTTGGAAGAGTATATCTGTTATTATTTATGATTCTTCATGCTACAGTTTTAAAATAATTACACTACAATGTCTTTTCTGAAACGTGAAGTAAGACTGTCAAGTATTTTAAGAGAATTGTATGGTTTGTGGTTGAGGGAAGTGAGATTTTAAGTGATCAGCTCTTTTTTGCTGCCAGTCAGTGAAACCCTGTTGTGAATTGTGATTTCGTCTTCCATCAAGTAATGGAATATTTTAATTTTAATTAACCATCTATAGATTAATGTTTATATCCAAACTTCCTATTAATTATGCTTTGAGAAATAGAATGGGCTATTCCCTTTCTTTGGAGTCTCTGTTATATCATATTGTATGATTTATATTAATTTATTTTTAAAAAGAAAATCTTATTCTATTTTTGTTTCAGAAGCCAATGGTATGGAGATCTCCGTTGAGGAAAATTATTTAAATTTGCCTAATAAAACTTATTGCCCCATCCCACCCCCCAGCTTTTTTTCTTTTTTTCTACAAAGAAGTGGTTGGATATTGGTCATTTAGTAATTTAGTATTTTATTTTTTGTCTGGTACAGTTATTGTGTAATTGGAGAGATAATTTTCCTGCCTTTTCCTCCCATGACTTCCAGTATTTCTGTAGACACAGTCCTGCCCCTCTCCTATTTGATACATTTCATTGATATGCCTGCCTGTTATCCCTGACAGACTTCGATGTTCACTCTCAGAGTTCCTCAACATCTGCTGACTCCCCCTTGTCTCCAAGTTTAAATAATGTTCCATATGCATTCTTCAAGGTTTATTGATTCTTTTTTTCCTGGAGAATGCCCTACACTTTAAAAGAGCATTTGAAAATATGGAGCATAATAAAATAAATTGTTTTTTGTCTGAACAAAACTCAGTAAAGGTACTAGAATTGTATGTGTACTCAGGTCTAACAATAGTATAATGAGAAAAAACAGACTGAAGGCAGTCATGTAGGTACTAGGATAATGGTATGCCTATTTATGACTAATTTTTTTTTTTGCCAAAGAAGATGAATGGTTAAAGCTAAAATCAAAATGACAATAATTCAGAAATCTGTCTTACTATAAAGGAAGCTAAACTACAAGCAAAAAAAGCAAAAAGATAAAGATAATTCCAGCAAATGTTGATATGTTAAGCATAATTTTAACTTTATTACAACTGTAAAATATAGCTAAATATCTCTTAGACCATTATCTTTCAGCAACCTACATGCTTAAAGTAAGTGTTCTCTAAAGTGCATAGAAATTTAGTTATCTATCTAACTATATATAAATGGTTTTAGTAATATTGTATGTGAATTTGAAAATTAATATTCAGAATGAATAGGGAAATTTTGGCTCTCTTTAATTTGAAATATTTCATTTCACATATTCATGCCAGGGTTCATTAATTAATTCATTTATTGAATCCAAGGGAAAGGAAAAGAAAGGTCATATAACATCCTTGTCTTCAAGTGCTGACAATTCTTTTGAACAAGCAAAATATAAACTTTTCCAGCAGTTAACTAACAATGTGATAAATGGTATTTTAATGAGGAACATGTGGAAGAATTTGAGAAGGACATTGCCATCAAGAAATTACAGTCTTAGGCACTTTATTCTGCGTACTGTGTAACATTGATTGATGAGGGGTAGGCTGGTGAGAAAGAATGCTAAAGGATGGGAAAAAAAGATTTTCAGTTTGATGACTACTACCATGTGGCAGGTCCTGTGCTAACATTTTAAAAATTATATCTCATTTTATTCTCACAATGAGTCTGGGATGTAGGTGCTATCATTATTCTGATTTTATAAATGAGGAAATCCAGATTGAGAGGAAATAATTTATTTGACCAGGATCAAACATCCAATAAGAATCTGAGGTTAGATTTGAATTCAAGATCTTCTTGACTCCTGTACCATTACACTATTAACTGCATTACCTAGATAAATTGTAGACTAAATTATTTCTAAATTCTCTTTTTGTTGAAGAAGATGAATTACCCTGATTCAAATCTTTTAAATAGGAATATTAGACAGGTTTCCATGCTTGAAATAAAATGAATTTTGCAAATGATTCTGGAATAAACTTCCATTACTAACAATAACACATTAGAATGATATATTAAAATGACTAATATTCAAATATCACTTTAATGCTTATAAAGAAATTTGCATTAGATTCCTACATCAAACATATAATTAACTCCGAAGGTATATATATATATATATATATATATATATATATATATATATATATATATATATATATTATCCTTCATTATAATAATGTAGCTCTAAAGATAGAAAATAGAAAAACTCTTAGAATCAATCTAGTTTGTTCTTTTTGTTTTAGAAGAAATAGAGACATTGAGGTTTAAGTGATACCCCAAACCATAAAGCTATTAAGTGTGGGAGGAAGGATTTGAATTCATATCACTTTTGAATTCATATCCAGTATACATCTCATATACCTCACATGCCTCCCAAGCAAAGATTTATGTATATTTGCTTTGTCTTAGAAATCTTCTATAAGTAAAAACAGAAAGCTTACTAGCAGTGAGGAACTTATAATACTATCAGTAGGTAGGCACAAGACACAGGGAGAAATAGGTAAAATGTATTGCATATGAATTCTGTGCTGATATAGTCTTAAGGGAACAATTTGGAGAAAGGTACGGTAGAGAGTGTGATCAGTAGCCAAATCAGTTGTGTATTCTAACAAACTTTTTCTGTAATATATAGCAATAACATTTGTCCTGAGTTTTGTCCTTAATATTTTTCACATTGCTTAGGAAAGTGTTTAAGTCAATGATGCTAAAGATTATCAGCAATGAAAATTGATTCTTAAATTGAACATGTAAAAATGAATGAAGGGGCGACTTTGGGTATTCTAGGAAAATTCTTATGCAGGAAATGATAGGTCATGATGGTTTTGCAAAACACAAATGGAAAAGAGACATCATGGCCAGTGAGTTTTAAGGCAAAACACTATTCTCTCAATATTCAAAATATTCAAATGCAAAAGTTTCTCTTTGTTCGGCCATTCTAATTTTTGAGTTCCTATTTTGTATTTTTAGACCTAATGCAAAATTCTAAAATTAAAAGTAGTGCTATTCACTAGATTCCTATGACTCTTTGAAGATAATTTTTAACTGTGACAAGTTATTTATAATCATGAATATTCTTCCATAAAACACCTGCACAATCATTTAAATTAAATTTCAAAACTTTCCAAAGTCGTTTTCCCAACCCAATATGCTTATTTCCATAAATTTATATCTAAATGCTTTTGTTTTCTATGTAATTATACTGCTATTTATAAGAAACTTTAACCTTTGAAGCATTCTTTCAATACATTATCTTATTTAGGCCTCATAATTGTACAGTAACTAGAAGAGTTATTATATATAATTTTTTTCAGGGAAAAAATGAGAATTAGAAATATTAGGTCCGGGGGCAGCTAGGTGGTATACTGGATAAAGTACCAGCCCTGGAGTCAGGTGTACCTGAGTTCAAATCTGGTCTCAGACACTTAATAATTACCTAGCTGTGTGACCGTGGGCAAGCCACTTAACCCTGTTTACCTTGCAAAAACCTAAAAAATAATTAGATCTCCATAGAGATATACATATACATATGTATATATATATATATATGTATATATATATATATATATATATATATTAAGTATTCAAGGTACAAATGCAACCTATGACTTTCTTATTTCAAGTGTAGAACCATAAAATTGTTTCAAATTATTCCTTTTATCTCAAAACAGATTTATTTTTGATGAAACCAAAATAAATTGTTCTCTAGAATTTGAATTTTTCCACTGAATATTGCTGTGTGTAGACATATACATACACATATATGTAGATATATATGTATGTCTACATATATGTGTATAAATGCAGACATATTTTTATATACACAGCTCTAAGCTTCCTATTTTTTCCTGAGATCATTGCATTAATAGTAATGAAAATACTTTCTTAAAACTTAAAATTATAATTTTAAGTCATATTTGCTTTGGGAATGCATAGAGAAGCATGAATTTTCCAGGATAACTATGACAAGTGAAACAGGAATATAAAATACAATTTTTTTTCTCTAAAGTCAATCCCTTTGAAGAGCCAGAGGGTCATAAGAGGAAAGAGCATGAACGGACAATAGAAAGATAAGATTTGAGATGTAGATAAATACAAAAACAAAAACATGTTAGAATCATATTGATGGACACCCCACTGGATATTCTGTCTTTTGTCCTAAAAAAACTTGACTTCTTCTGTTTTAGATTCCCAAATTAGAATTTTACTCATTTTAAGTACCCATTTCAGCAATTTCAGTATTTATTGTCCTTACAGGGCCTTCTTTAGCCAAACAGAATAGTTTCAGTTACTAAATGACTGTAGAAAATCACTATGCCATTTCTAAATTTCAAGAGCTTCCTAGATATTCAGCAAAGTATCTTATTTCTCATTTTTGTCTGCTTCATTGATTTACTTCTACATGATTTGACCAAGCACATGAGTGTAATTCTGATATCTACCCATGAAAACCTATTATCTCCTTGCAAAAGTGTATACAACATTGAATCTATACACCAAAAATCAATAGTGCACTATAATGCTATTATCCAGAGTGTCAGTGTTAAAAAGTCATCTCATTTTCATTCCTATTCTTGATTTGCAAGCAACTACCAACAGCTCATTGAATATCACTGGGGAATGACACAGTTCCTAGGTTTATTATAATGGTCAATGTTTCAGAAAACCTGATGGAATAATTGAGATCTCCTAGCCATTGTATTGCATCTGAATTGCTTTATCAGAATTAATAAATCAATTATTTTAACTTTCTAATTTCTTCCTATCTGGAAAGAATTAGTTCTCTAGAGTCAGAAAATGCACAAAATTTACTTTCTATACTCCTTCCCCTCCCCCAATTCAATTTAGAAGTTAAAATGGTTAACACAACATGCAGAAACACTAGCTAAATCATGTTACCTAAAGAGAGCCCTTTCCTTTATCTTTAAGTAAATCTCCTCAAGGTTATATTGTCATGTATTTGAGAAAAGGTTAGACAGTGTAAAAAACTAGTCCAGTCTCAGAACAACACCTCTATTCCTTCCTAACCCCATGGTACACTTCATTTAAGAGTATACTGGAACGTTTCACTCAGGCCAACTTGCCAAATTTCTCCTTTGAAAGAGCCAGAGAGGGGTGGCTAGGTGGCGCAGTGGATAAAGCACCAGCCCTGGAGTCAGGAGTACCTGGGTTCAAATCCAGTCTCAGACACTTAATAATTATCTAGCTGTGTGACCTTGGGCAAGCCACTTAACCCCATTTGCCTTGCAAAAACCTAAAAAAAACAAAGAGCCAAAGGAAGGCCATTTAGATCTCAATATTGACTTCACACTCCTTCAATAACTTTTGATTCCAATAGATGAAATATTCAAACTTAAATAATGAATCCATAATCAAAATTCCCAAACATGCTCAAATAATTGATACAAATTGAATTTGACTGAAGTTCTCAGTGGCTCAAGGGATATCAAGAATCATTTTAATTCTACTTTCTGAGATACTGTTTGTGAGAAGAACCATCCCAACTTGATATATTTCAGTGTCATGAGAGAAGCAGAAACAATTTCCATGGTAGTAGTCATCATGTGAGTATAGATTTTTACCCTAAGGAACCAGATTCCTTAGTTGAATTAAAGCTCAGTATTGAAACCTCAGAAAATTTCTTACAAAATTTGGATTGTTAATATTTAAGTTATGGCAATGTATGGGTTTGGATTAAAGCAATGGTATTCATATAGACTTAGAAAAACACAAAATACATTAAGTTTGCCAGGTCACATATCTACTAAGTATCTGAGGATATTTTGAACTAGGATGATGAATCTTATTGAATGTAGGATTGGTACTCTTATCTACTGCATCATCTAACTGTGCTTGGTTGTATTGTATCATTATTCATTTTATTAAATACTTTAATCTAGATTGTGATTCTGACAGGTTTAAGCTACTATGATTTTGATACCTCTAGGTTAGAGAACTTAAAACATTGCTGCTGTTTTCCTCATTTTTTTCCTTCCCACATCTGTTCCTTCAAGAAGACAATAACAGGAAGGAATTACGTTATATGACAGAAAAAGCTACTCATATTAAGAGTTGCAGTTGAGATTTAAAAACATGATTTTGGGTGGATATGGTGTCTTAATAAGCATGAGAATTTAGAGAAGCTTCAGATGACCAGTCATCTCCATCAATATCAGAACCACTGAACATTGTATTTTAATTATCAGCACCCATATTCTAGGTCATTGTTTGCAATGGACTGCAATATTTTGATTAAAATCTAGATTGTTGACACATTGTAGATTAATTCCAGTCTATCAGTATATACATCCTTGAGGAGACTCTTATCTTGACATGCTCAATCAAGATTAACAGCAAAGTTCTGCTAAATGGAGATATTGAATGCCTCTATGGCTCATCTACTTGTTGATTCTCAGAACTTCCATCACACTTACAATCAGTAGATTGGTCCTTTCACCTCTATTATTTCCTCAGTAAATTTCAATTAGTGGTTCTTCACTTCTGTCCTAAGAACTGAATAATATGCCATGAGGACCAGTTCAAAGGCCTTCTATGCTATCATCTGAAATACATAATGATACATTTGTCCCCAGTATGCCTTGTCTTGTAAGGTATGTAGTGAAAATAAAAATACTATGCAAAATTGGGCAGTCTTGCCACAATTTTTACCCTCTTTCCCTTCTCCTTCCAACCCAATCACACCCAGTGCTAACAAGTGAGAATAACTCAAGTCCTATGATCCCTTGCAGTTATTGGCAAAAATAAATCCCAGAGATTTTTATGTTTCATCTATAAGCCATTACTGTCTCTATTGTTGACAATTTTTCACCACTTGTTTCTCTCCCTATCATGTATTAACCAATGATTTCCTAGGTGCTGGCCAACTCTGCTAGTGAACTGTTAGGCTTAATCTGAAACGAATCTCTTGTTATTCTTAAAATCATGGATTGAGCTATGTCTTCCTCACTACCCTAGATATTTTCTTTAATTTTAGACTTCATAATAGTTCTGAGTAACTAGAATCTTTGCTACAATTTTTTAAAGTTTTTTTTTTTTTTTACAGGGCAATGGGGTTAAGTGGCTTGCCCAAGTCCATACAGCTAGGTAATTATTAAGTGTCTGAGGCCGGATTTGATCTCAGGTACTCCTGACTCCAGGGCTGGTGCTCTCTCCTCTGTGCCACCTAGCCACCCCTGCTACATTTTTTTTTAGGAATTAGATTATAAGAAAGGAAAACAATGTCTACAAAATGTACCAACAGAAATATTAACAGAGAAATACCACTAAGAAAAAGTACAAAAGTACCTGAGTTCAGGTACCTGTATTTGAACTCAGGTACTCCTGACTCCAGGGTCGGTGCTTCATCCACTACACCACCTAGCCGCCCCCATCCTTTCCACTTTTGATAGTGGTAATTTGGTTAACTTGTTTCTTTTTTTAAATTACATTATCCATAAGTTTGTTTATTTTATTGGCTTTTTGTACTTTCATTATCTCTCACATATACTTTGAGAACTCCAGTTCTCATGGTTTAATTTTTAATTCTGCTTATCAAAGCCTATACCCAAATCATCAACATTTATGAACAACAAATCCCAAGAGCAAGAGATGGAAAGAGAAATTCCATTTAATGCAACTGTAGACCATATTGAGCACTTGGGAACCTACTTCCTAAGACAAAAACCAACAACTGTTTGAATACAATTATAAAGCACTTCTCACCCAAATAAATTTGGATCTAAATGTTTGAGAAAATGTCAATTGCTCATGGTTAGGTTGAGCTAATATAACCAAAATGACAATTCTACCCAAATTAAATTACTTCTTCAATGCCATACCAATTAAACTACCAAATAAGTATTTTTCTGAGCTAGAAAAATAGTAACAAAATTCTTCTGGAACAACAAAAGATGAAGAATAGCAAGGGAACTGATGAAAAAAACGTAAAGAAAGTGGCCTAGCTCTACCAGATCTAAAACTATATTATAAAGTGGCAGTCATCAAAAATACTTGGTACTGGTTAAGAAATAGAACAATGGAAGACTTCCTGGGGAGAGCCAAGATGATGGCATGAAGCTAACAAGCTCCTGGAACCTTTCCCTACCAATGATACATGAAACCTCTACTCTGATACTCACACTACAGATCCAACCAAGAAAAAGAGAAGATTCAAAGAAGTTTTCAATGGCAGACATCATGGAGGATCTTCATTGAAGGTTTATCTCTTTGGGGGAAAGAGGGAAGAAAAGTCCAGGTGGTGGGAGAGTGGGGAAAGCCAGCAGGAGGTTTTCAGCCACAGTGCATTCCAGGTCTCCACAACTTAATAATAACATAGGTCCCACCAGCTGGATGGCAAGCCAATAGGAAGGATCCCAACCCCAAACAATGTCTGAACTCTGAAAACAGCAGGGTAAAAGACAGGACTAGTTTGAGAACAATCCTCTGTTAATTCAGAAACTGGACATAAAGGAAGTGGGAGAACGCTCTGCAAAGGCAAGGTCTGGACTCCATAGGCAACATCTTGGCTAACAACAAGACAGAGATCAGACCCCAGCCCCAACAAAATAAAAGCTTGTATCTATACTCTATATACCCCTGTAGAAGAACTATAACAACAAAGATGAGCAAAAAGGCTAAAAAAGCACACACTATAGAAAAATACTTCACAGAAAAAGATGACAGTAATGTCATGTCTGAAGAAGAAAACTGTGAAATATTACCCACTTGGGAAGTATGAAAACAGTTTATAAATTGGAATCAAATACAAAGCTCATCGAAAGGCTTAAAAAAATAATTTACAAACCAAAAAAAGAGATAAAGAAGAAAAATGGTAAAAAGAAACAAAAATCATGCAGGAAAATTGTGAAAAGTTGACTAGAAAATTCAGCACCTTTAAAAATGTAACACAAAAGATAATTGAAGAAAATAAAATCATAAAAACTAGAATTGAACAATTAGAAGCCAATGAATCTATAAGACTGCAAGATTCCAACAAACAAAATTAAAAGGCTGAAAAAATTGAACAAAATGTAAAATACCTCCTAGGCAAAATGAATGACCTGGAAAACAGTTCCAGGAAAGACAATCTATGAATCATTGAACTACTAGAAATCTTAAACCAACAGAAGAACCTGGAAAACATCATGAAGGAAATTATAAGGGAAAACTGCCCCATTATATTAGAACAAGATAACAATTGAAAGAATCCACAAAAGCCCTCCAGAAAGAGTCCCTAGGTTAAAAACTCCAAGGGCTACAATAACCAAATTCCAGAAACCTCAAATAAAAGAGAGAACATTGCCAACAGCAAAAAAGAAAACAATTCAAATACACAGGGATACAATCAGCCTCAACACTGAAGAATCAGAAGAACTGCAATAACATTTCAGAGAGCCAAGGACCTGGGATTACAACCTAGAATGAGCTTCCCTGCAAAATTCAGTATATATTGTCAGGGAAAAAGATGGATGTTCAGTGAAATACAAGACTTCCAGAATTTCCTGACACAAAGACGAGAAATGAACAGAGAATTCAATGGCCAAATACATGACTGAAGAGTTACATTAAAAAGGTAAATGAAAAAGGGGGCTGTAAAAAAAAACTGTTTTAAACAAATGTTAGTCACTAAAATGGAATATATATAACATTTTTTTTGTTTTTTAGGTTTTAGCAAGGCAATGGGGTATGTGGCTTGCCCAAGGCCACACAACTAAGTAATTATTAAGTGTCTGAGGTCACATTTGAACTCATGTACCCCTGACTCCAGGGATGGTTCTCTATCAACTACACTACCTAGCCAACCCAACAATTTTAACTCATTAGAACTTTACTTCTCTAAGGGTGATTAGAGAAGTAGGATATAATTGAAGAGAATGAACCTAAGGGATAAGTTTTAATTGTATCTTGTCTCTCATTTGAAGAGGTCAAAGATTCTATCACTATATTTGAGATAAAAAGGATTGTCAATTTTAACTTAAATATCTCATTACACTCTGTCTGGCTTTAAGCACCTTTTCTAATTAGAGCATCATAAGCTGCAAGGACCTGAGACAGTGTCTCTATTACTTTACAATTATTTGTAAAGCTCTCAGTGAGACCTCCAGAGCCTTCCAGTACTTAGAGACCCTTAAGATACATCCAGTTAATTAGATCAGTATGTTTCACTTAGCAAGGGGTTAAGTACCCTGGGTGGGGAAGAGGTAAAGTGGGAGAGGCAAAGGTCCTTGATTCACTTAACAAAGTGTTCAGTACCTAGAGTATGAAGTGGGGAGGTTAAGTGAGAAAGAGTGTAGGCCAGGTGGGGAGGGGCACAAATAGTTCAAGAAATGATGTGGCTTTGGAGGAACCTTTGGCTAGTGAAGAGGACTGTGTGAAATTGAAAGACACTTGAAAAGGGTGTAAGATAACAAAGTAATATTTATAATTTAATGCAATTTAAGTCAATGCTGCTTATCAAACAATTAAGCAAACAATCTATGATGATATCTTGATAACAAGAGGAGCTTATCAAGCATATTAGAGCAGCAAGGGAAGAGGCACAAAGATTTATGATTTTAAAGGGAAAGCAGAGGGAAATATGAATGCTGTATAAATTCTTTGCAATAGATTGAGCCTAGTGAGGGAATAAGATACATTCCAACTTGAGTTTAAAATCTAATTTAATCTACAGGGAAAGGGGGATTGGGAAAGGAGAAGATAAGGGAAGATGATAAAAGAGAAGGGAAAAGAAGGTATAAGTGAAAATAAAGTTAAATTTAAATTTTTAAAAGATAAATGGGGAAAGGTAGTAAAAATTTTGATGAGGAGGAATAAGAGAAACAGAAAGAGATAAATATAAATGGAGAAAGGTAGCATAGAGGGAGGTACATAATTTGTAATCTTAACTGTAAATGTGAATGGGATGAACTGACCCATAAAAATGGAAATGGATAGCAGAATGGATAAAGAAAGAGAATCCTACAATATGTTATTTAAAAGTAATACCTACGAAGTAGAAAGATACACACAGGGTCAAGGTAATTTGTTGAACAAAATATATTAAGCTTCAGCTGAAGTAAAAACATCTGGGGTAGCGATTCTAATCTCAAACAAAGTAAAAGCAAAAATCAATTTCTTAAAGGAAGAAGGAAGGAAACTACATCATCTTAAAAGGTACCACTGGAAATGAAAATATATCATTACTGTACATGTCTGCAACCTAGTGGAATAACTTTCAGATACCTAGAGGTAAAGTTGAGTGAATTGTATGGAGAAATAGACAGAAAATCTTTAATAATGGGAGGCCTCAACCTCCCTCTCTCAGAACTAGATAAATCTAACAACAAAATAAACAAGAAGCAAGTTAAGAAAGTGAATGAAATCATAGACCTCTGCAGAAAACTTGATGGGAAAAGAAAAGAATATAGCTTTTTCTCAGAAGTCCATGGCACTTTCAGCAAAATTGACCATGTACTAGGGCATAAAAACCTTAAAATCAAATACAGAAAGGCAAAAATAATGAATACACACTTCTCAGATCATGTTCCAATAAAAATTACATGTGATAAAGCATCAGGGAAAGATCAACCAGGAAATAATTGGAAATTAAATAACTTTCTCTTAAATAATATGTGGATCATTGGTTATGCAACTAAACAAGCTGGAAAAAAGAACAAATTAAACATCCCCAATTAAATACCAAAGCAATTCTGAAAATCAAGGGAGAGATTAATAATAATTGAAAGCAAAAACCCATTGATCTCATAAATAAAACTAAGAGTTGGTTTTATGAAAAAGCCAATAAAATAAACAAACTTTTGGGTAATGTAATTTTAAAAAAGAAACAAGTTAACCAAATTACCACTATCAAAAATGAAAAGGATGGGGGTGGAAAGGTGGTGTAGTGGATAAAGCATCAGCCCTGGAGTCAGGAGTACCTGAGTTCAAATCCGGTCTCAGACACTTAATGATTACCTAGCTGTGTGGCCTTGGGCAAACCACTTAATCCCATTTGCCTTGCAAAAACCTAAAAAAAAAGTGGAAAGGATGAGCTAACCACTAATGAGGAGGAAATTAAGAGATAATTCAGAGCTGCTTTGCCAAACTGTATACCAATAAATTGGACAGCTTGAGTGAAATGGCTGAATATTTACAAAAATACAAACTGCCAAGATTAAAAGAAAATGAAATAAATTATTAAAATATCGCCATTTCAGAAAAAGAAACTGAAGAAACCATCAATAAACTCCCTAAGAAAAAATCTCCAGGTCCAGGTAGATTTTGAAGTGAATTCTACCAAACATTTAAGGAACAATTAATTCCTATTTTACATAAACTATTGAGGAAGGAGTTTAACCATACCAACATGGTGCTGATATCTAAACCAGGAGGAATCAAAACAGAGAAAGAAAATTACAGACATATGTCCCTAAAGAATATTGATGTGGGGCAGCTTGGTGGTGCAGTGGATAGAGCACTGGCCCTGGAGTCAGGAGTACCTGAGTTCAAATCTGGCCTCAGTCACTTAATAATTACCTAGCTATGTGGCCTTGGGCAAGCCACTTAACCCCATTGCCTTGCAAAAATTAAAAAAAAACATATGATTATCTAAATAGATGTTGTAAAATCCTTTGATAAAATGTAATGTTCATTCCTATTAAAACACTAGAAAGTATAGGAATAAATGGAGTTTTTCTTAAAATAATAAATAGTAACTATCTAAAACCATCAGCAATTGTAAAACTCAAAATAAATAAAATGTTTATTTTAAAAAAAAAACCATCAGCAAATATTATATTTAATGGGAATATACTTAGAGTCTTTCCAATATATTCAGGGCTGAAACAAGGATGCTCACTATCACTATTACTATTCAATATAGTATTAGAAACACTAGTAGTAACAATAAGAGAAGCCAAAGAAATTGAAGGAATTAGAATAGGCAATGAGGAAGCAAAACTTTCACTTTTTTGCAGTTGATATGATGGCACACCTAGAGAACCCAAGAAAATCATCCAAAACTCCTTGAAAAAAATTAACATATTCAGTGAAGTAGCATGACATAAAATAAATCCACATACATTATCAGCATTTCTATATATATGAAAACAGAGCCCAAGAGCAAGAGATAGAAAGAGAAATTCCATTTAAAATAACTGCAGATAATATTAAATACTTGTGAATATACCTCCAAAGACCAACCCAGATACTGTATGAAAACAATTATAAAGCTCTCCTCACCCAAATAAAATCAGTTCTAAATAATTGGAAAAAATGGCAAATGATCATGATTAGGTTGAGGTAATAAAATTAAAATGTCAATTCTACCCAAATTAACTTACATATTCAGTACCATACCAAACTGCCAAATAAATACTTACCAAGCTAGAAAAAATAGTACCAAAATTCATCTGGAGTAACAAAAGGTCAAGAATAGCAAGGGTACTGATGAAAAAAAAATGTAAAGGCATGTGGCCTAACTCTACCAGATCTAATACTATACTCTAAAGTGTCAGTCATCAAAACTGCTACTGGTCAAGAAACAGAGTAACACATCAGTGTATTAAGACAGGATCAAAAGAAAACACAGTAAACAACTACAGCAACCTACTATTTGACAAACCCAAAGACATCAGCCTCTGGGAGAAGAATTCACTATTTGACAAAAATTGTTAGGAAAACTGGAAAATAGTGTGGCACAATCTAGGCATATATCAACAACTCACACTCTATAACAAAATAAGGTCAAAATGGGTACATGATTTAGACATAAAGAGTGATACCATAGACAAATTAATAGACCAAAAAATATTCTTATCTATGGAAAAAAGGATAAATTTATGACTAAACAAGTATTAGAGCACATTATAAATTGCAAAATGAATGATTTTGAGTATACTAAATTAAAATTTTTTGCATTAATAAAATCAATGCTGCCAAAATTCGAATAAAAGCATAATGTTGAGAAACAATCTTCATAACCAGGAGTTCTGATAAAGGTCTCATTTCTAAAAGACATAGAGAGTTGCATTAAATGTATATGGTCACAAGTCATTCCCCAATTGTCATATGGTCAAAGGATAGAAATAGATAGTTTTCAAATGAAGAAATTAAAGCTGTATATACATATATATATATATATATGTATATGATAAAATGCTTCAAATCAATATTGATTAGAGAAATGCACATTAAAACAGCAATGAGGTATCATCTCAAACCTATTAAATTAGTCCAGATGAGAAAAAGGGAAGATAAACAGTGTTGGAGAACTTTTGGAAGAATTGGGACATTGATGCATTATTGGTAGAGTTGTGAATAGATCCAATTAGGAGACAAATATGAGATAATAATAATAATAAAAGACACTAACAAATATAAAGCCACAAAATTGTTGGGAAAACTGTAAAACAGTATGGCACAAACTTTCTGGAGAGCAATATGGAACTTTGACCAAAGAGCAATGAAACAGTTCATACCCTTTGACCCAGCAATTCCGATTCTAGGCCTCTGAAATGGGAAAAGTACCACATGTTGTAAAATATTCAAAGCATTGGAGAATAATTAAATAAGTTTTGGTATATGAATAGTATGGAATACCATTATGCTATAAGAAACCATAACTGATTGAACTCTAGAGAAGCATGGAATGACTTACAGGATCTGATGCTGAGTGAAGGGAGCAGAATCAAGAGAACAATGTACACATTAACAATAACATTGTGAGATGATCAACCCTGAAGAATGCAACTACTCTCACAACTTCAGAAAGCTAGGACAACTCTCTTAGTTCAGATGTGGACAATGCTATCCCCATCCAGAGGAAGAAAAACAAAACGAACAAAAAATATCCTTCAGAATCTGATGAACTCTACATTCATTTAAAAATAATCAATTATGCATTTATTTCTGTTCCTTAATCCTAAATCCTCATATAGAAATGACTAATCTGTAAATTTGTTTAACACAAATATGTATGTGCAATATTAACCTTTTGTCCCTGAGGGGAGGGGTGAAAAGAGAGGGTGGAAGGAAATTTTGTAACTTAAAAATATACAAATGCATTTGGATGAATGATGAAAAACTCTCATAATAAGTATTTGGAAAAACAAAATATCAATAAAAATCAGTTTCATCTTTATTCAAGCTTTTATGACTATCGTCCTCACAGAATTCATATTAATTATTTTATATATTTTAGGAGCATGACATATAAGAAATTTACTTATCAAGGATGTCAGAGCACTTCATTCAGAGGGTTGTTATTATGGTCCAATGAGATGTTATTTGTAAAGTGCTTAACCCAGCACTTGTTGCAAAGTAGAAAGTTAATAAATGCTAATTCCATTCATTATACCAATTATCTATTGTGGCATTATATTTGTTAATGTCTTTTAGTATTATTATCTCAATTTTTGTCTCCTAATTTATTTTACAATAGAAACCATATTTGTGTCTTACACATAATCAGTGTAAAATCATTTCTTTATTTTTAAGTTTTTTCTCATTTATTTATTCTAATTTTGTACAAATAAGGTTTTTTTATACATCACTAAAATATTCTTGTTTAAGAGCAAACATAAAACCCCATGCCCCCCCCTGAAAAATATAGACCCACATGGGAGATAAAGTAAAGGGGAGAGAAAAATTTTAAATGAAAATGAAAGAAAAATAATAATAATAATTGTAGTTATGGCCAGGTGGCACAGTGGAAGGAGAACTGGCCCTGGAGCCAGGAGCACCTGAGCCTAGATCTGATCCCAAACACCAAACAATTACCCAGCTCTGTGACCCTGTCAAGCTACACCAACACCATTGCCCTGCAAAAACCAAAAAAAACAGGCATAAAATAGAACAATAATAATAATAATAACAGTAGGGGTGGCCAGGTGGCAGACAGAGCACTGGCCCTTGGACCAGGAGTACCCAGGTCCAAATCCAGCCTCAGACATCCAATAATCACCCAGCTGTGCAACCCCAGGCAGGCCACCCAGCCCTTTTTGCCCGGCAACTGCCCCCAAAATAATAAAAATAAAATTGTGCTTCATTCTGTGTTCCAACACCACCAGCTCTGTCAGGGGTGGATGACATTCTTTATGATAAGTCCATCACAAAAGTTACTTCCATATATTTCCACCATTGCCATTGCTGATCACAACTCCCTCTATTCATACTTCTCCACTACCATATACTTTATTTTCCTCTCTCCTTTCACTCTGTCTCTGGTGTAGGGTAGGTGAGTGGTGTAGCAGACAGATCCCTGGCCCTGAGGCCAAGAGGCCCCAAGCCCCCATACCACCCCTTAGGCCCAACATCCACCTGGTCCTATGGCCCAGGCCGGCCATCCAATCCAAGCCCCTTGCAAGAAGTAAAAAAGAAAATGTGTTATATCTGACCACTCTCCCCCCATGGTCCATCTTCTCCTCCACTCACATTGCCCCCTTTCCCCTGTCCCTCTTCTCTCCTTCCTACTACAGATGTTTATACCCCATTGAGTATATATGCTGTTTCCTCTCCTAGCCACCTCTGATGAGAGCAAAGATTCCTTCATTCCCCCTTGCCTTCCCCACTTCCATATCATTGAAATAGCTCATTGTAATAAAGAAAAATCTTATTATATGAAATATCTTATCCTATTCATCCTCTTCTTTTTCTTTCTCCTATCACATTTCCCTTTTATCTATTGACTCCATTTTTACACCACAATATATCTTCAAATTCAGCTTTCTCCTGTGTTTCATCTATAAAAACTCCTTCTACCTGCTCTATTAACTGAGAAGGTTCATATGAGTATTATCAGTATCAGTTTTCTATACAGGAACACATGTAGTTCATTATCATTGAGTTCCTCATATTTTCTCCTTCTCCTCTACTCTCTTTGCCTCACCTGAGTCCTGTATTGGAAGATCAAACCTTCTGTTCAGCTCTGGCCATTCCCACAGGAATGTTTGAAATTCCCCTGGTTCACTGGAAGTCCATCTTTTTCCCTGGAAGAGGACATTTAGTTTTGCTGGGTAGTTGATTCTTGGTTGCATTCTAAACTCTTTTGCCTTCCGGAATATTATATTCCAAGCCCTATGAGCTTTTAATCTAGTTGCTGCTAAGTCCTGTGTGATCCTGACTGCAGCTCCATGGTATTTGAATTGTGTCCTTCTGGCTGCTTGCAATATTTTCTCTTTGACTTGGGAGTTCTGGAACTTGGCTATAATATTCTTGGAGGTTGCTTTTTTTGGCTCTCTTTCTTGGGGAGATCAGTGGATTCTCTCAATTTTGCCCTCTGATTCTAGAATATCAGGGCAATTTTCCTGTAGGAATACTTTGAAATTGATGTCAAGGCTCTTTTCCTGGTCATGACTTTCAGGTATTCCAAAAATTTTTAAATTGTCTTTTCTAAATCTGTTTTCCATATCAGTTGTTTTTTCTATGAGATGTTTCACATTTTCTTATAATTTTTCATTGTGTCTTGATTTCTCATAAAATCAGCAACCTCCCTCAGTTCTATTCTTTGTCTGAAGGATTTGTTTTCCTCAGAGAGCTTTCTTATCTCTTTTTCCATCTGGCCAATTCTGCTTTTTAAAGCATTCTTCTCCTCAAGAACTTTTTGAACTGTTTTATCCATTTGACCTAAGCTGGTTTTTAGCATATTATTTTCTTCAGCATTTTTTTGGATCTCCTCAACTAAGCTGCTGACTTCATTTTCATGTTTTTCCTGCATCTCTCTCATTTATTTTCCCAATTTTTTTCTATCTCCCTCACTTGATTTTCAAAGTCTTTTTTGAGCTCTGTCATAGCCTGAGCCCAATTTCTGTTTTTCTTGGAGTCTTTAGATGCAGCAGCTAGGACTTCCTCATCTTCAGATAGAGTGTTTTTATACTTCTTGGTATCACATACAAAGTATTTCTCAATGGTGTTCTACTTTTTTTCTCTGTTTATTCATTTCTCTAGCCTGTGCCTGGTTTTGGGGTGCTTCCTGAGCTTTTGAGTGTGTGAGGCTCTGTGGTCTCTCCTGGTCTGTGAATGACCATAAGCACACCCATCTGCCATGGGGCTGAGGTGTGGGGGGGCCCTGCTCTTCCATGGGGGGACCTAGACTGTGATTAAGATCTGAATGTGGTCAGAACCCCAGGGTCCTGTTCCAGTGACAGAGGACAAAGCTCTGCAATCTCTCTCCAATCCCCTCCCTAGGCTCAGCACTCATTCCCTAGAGACTCCTGCTTACCAGCTCTGCCTGCTTCTGGTTTCTGGATCTGGGCTTCCCCACCACACTGCTCACGGTGTGCTCCAGGGCTGAGCTTCACATACTCGCTCTGGTAGAGGTCCCCTGCTGATCCCCCAAGTTGTGCCTGGTGCTTCCTGAGCTGTGGGTCAGGAAACTGCCCTCGCTGCCATGAACCCCGGCTCCCAGCACCCTGGGGCTGCCTCCTCAAGGCTGAAGTTCCTTTGCTCTGGCAGGTCACCCCTCTGACGGGTCACCCCTCTGGTGGGCCACCCTTCCGACCCTGTGGAAGGGAACCTTTCTGCTCTTTTCCAGGTTACCTTGGGTTGGAGAACTCCCTCACTGTATCCCTCTGTAGATTCTGTCTCTTGAAAATTTAATTAGAGTCTTTAGTTTGTAAGTTTTGATTGAGAGCACTAAGAGATGGTCCTCTCCTGTTACCATCTTGGCTCCACCCCCAAAAGGTCTGTAAAACCATCTTAAACACTTCTTGGTATGAGGCACTATGCTAAGAACTGGAGCTTTTTTTTAAAAAAGAGAGATAAAATAAAGTCCCTACCTCCAAGACTATTGATATCTAAAGGGGTAAACAACATGAAAACCCATCTATACAAAGCCAACAAAGTTCTACAAAGTAAATTATATACAGGAAAAAATTATATTTAAATATCAGAAGAAGGTCACTGAAAATGAGAAGGGTTAAAGAAGTCTTTCTGTAGAAGATGGGATTTTATCTGAGACTTTTACAAAGTGAATTCTATCAGAGCAGAAGAAAGAGAACATTCCAGGTATAGACAATGATCAGAGAGAAGATGAAATATCTTATTTGTGCAATAGCCAGGACATTAGTGTGTGTGAATCAAATAGTATACTGGAATACTGGAAATTTAAGAAGGACCTAAATTTTAAAGGGTTTTGAGTGCCAAACAGAGAATTTTGTATTTCCTACTTGAGACAATAGGAACGTATTGAAATTTATTGAGTACGGGGACAACCTGCACTTAGGAAAATCATATCAGTGACTGGGCAGATCACACAAACTCACCAATAGGCTATTATAGTAATCAAAGTGTGAGATGATGAGGGCCAAGAGATGTTGCAAAAGTTAAGTCAACAAACTTTGACAACAGAGGAGTTGGGGAGGGAGGGGGAGGAGATGAGTGGAGAGTGAAGAATTGAACTTGATTCAATCCTGAGGGACTGAAAATCAAATTCAAATGCTGCTTTATATTGTAATGTAGTATCTCTGGCTTTACCAATGTAGGTTTAACCCCTAGAAGAACTTTGTGTTTTGGCAGGTTCCTAAACAATATTAACCACATTGGGTTTACAAAATGTCTTATGGATAGGGAAGAAAATTTAGGTACTTAAAATATCTTTCTATTATTCATCATTTATTAAAGAGGACTTTCTAATGTCCATCAAATCAACCTATCTATATTATAATGATATCATATTTAATCATAATGACCCTGAAGGTTTCTGACTCATTAAAGATAATGTGTCCCTCAGAATAGTTTTTAGCAACAATTGTATTATATTTTATTGTAATTTGTTGGCTAATGCTAATAAGTGATGAGATATACTTTGTCTTTATTACCAAGTAATAGAAATGCTGTTGCCTTTTTAAGTTAAACTTTAAGTTTTTAAGTTAAACTATTTATAAGAAAGGGAATGTCCAGATTGATTAAAATACATCCATGTTTTTATAGTAATGCAAAATATAATTTAATTAATTGCATAGATTTTTTTATTGCTTATATCAGAAACAAGAACAAATGTTCCCCTTTGGGGAGAGGAGTAAACTTGGGTATTATGCTATAAAATAAGATATTGTGTTTCATGTCTTGGGGACTGTGGAAACATAAAAGCTTATAAAGTGTTGATTCTACTTTGTACTACCCCTAAAACTATAAAGATCTAATCTGAACACTGGTAGACATCAGAGTACTGCTTAACACTAGAGTTTATGCAATTAATATGTAGTGGGGTCAAAGAAGGTAGCAAGTATTGCCAGTGTGAGGTTTAGTTTTTTGTCTCTTAGGAATAATTTGTTCCCTTCGAGAATTTCCAGATAATGCAAAACGTACAAGAACCTATGCCTGACATTCAACTTTGAAACTTCCATTGAAATCTCAGCAACATCACTATGAAAGCATAAAAATATTAGGTAACAGTGTTAAATGATTGATTTTAAAGGAAAAAAAAATTCTATGTAGTATGACAAAGAACTGTGTTTCATTCCTAGACTCCACCCCACCCCAATCTTTCAATTTATCAAACCATCACTTGCCAATGAAAGTTAGCTTCTCCTGTATTCTCTCACAATCCCACAAATCTATACTTTAATTAGAAAATACTTCAGTTTGGTCCAATGTAGGTTGAGAGTATTTATTCTTACAATATTTTCCTAATTTATACCATTTTTCCTATTATATAAGGATCCATTTAAATTATGTAAGGATCCTTTTTGGACAATATTATATGTTGTGATGAAGTTGTAGATAAAATAGCTGCATCCCTTATGAAAGATTTTCAAAGAATTTAGGACCCTTACATATTGATATATCAAAACTTAGATACTTCATATTCTTTAAAAGCTTTAGCCTTAGAACATGTAATAAAATAAATCAGAACTCTATGGAAGAATAAAATAAAGGTTTCCTTGGCTTAATCAGGCTACTTGGTCAATGGCTTATGTTGTCAACCTCTGAGTCCTTTTATTTTATATGTAGTTACCTGTCTGCTTTTTCATCCTTAGCTCTAAATTTATTGGGAAATGTGGAATTTAGTACTGGTTTTGATCAACTTAATTATTTTTGCCTTCATATTGATCTATTTATATACATAAATTGACATGTAGTTACTTGATATAGTTCAGTTGTTAGGCCCACTGGTATTCAGAGTGGGTAGAGGGTGAAGTAGAAGGCAAAATATCAAACAAATTTAAACCTAGAATTTTCCTATATAGATATAGCTCAAAGAGGATTAAACCTGAGAAATGGTTTTGCTTTTCCTTTGCGGATGGTGAGTAGATTTTATTATTAAAAACTTCCCTGGCTCTTCTTTCCCATTAATAATAATGTTAAAATGAAGGCTTGCTATTGCAACCTCCTTTACATAAATGTGAGTAAGTTGTATTGATTTCCTACAAAATATACCAAGGCCAGAATGCAAGACTGAGCAGCCAGCTGTTAGTTGGAGGTCCTCCAAAGAAAATAAACAAAACAGGACTTGTGCAAATCCACAAGAGACTATTCCATCGAGGTGAATGAATGCCTCCCTGAAATGCCAATGAAGGGAGATTTAGTATATTTTACCATTAAATTGTATATGAATTAGAAAGGAACAGTTACTATTTGTTAAAGTTGAAATGGTTTAAGAGGGAATAATCGTTTCAAAGTGGAATTATTACCACATTTATTGAATGGTCGTCTCAGAGTTACAGGGAATGGAAGAAAAAGATATAAAGTCATAGGTGCCATTTTTTAGCTGTGTTACTTAAAGAAAAATCTATAATCTCTCATTAAATTATCACATAATACTACCCAATGTCCTTTGCTCAATGGTTAATAAGATGATATAGTATCCATAAAAAAGAACTGCCTGGTGTTTTTTTTTTATTGTTATTTTTTTCTATCCAGACTTTGGGGTCAAATAAACAGCATTTCTGACAATGGGGCTTATTTAACTTAGATGTAGAATTTCCCTGTTCTTTACATCTGAGATTGCAGTCTACCATTATATGATTATGCCAATGCAATGAAAAAAGACATCTTAACACTTGTGAGTAAAATAGGAATTATAATTTTATTGATATCAGTTTCCTTTTTTCCTGATTCTCCTGTTGATGTGTGGTTTATCTTACTGATCCATTAGTAGATGTGTAATATAAATGTATATATTGAATATTATTAAAATATACTAAGAAAAAGTGGTTGTGTCCTCTACTGTACACTTGCTGAATCCCCTAAGGGATTTAAGTCAAGCAAGTTCTGTGAATATAGGTGTAAAAGATTCTCACTCATCACCTTTGAGCTCTTGGCTAGGAGGCATGAATAAATCTGGCACTGGTGAGAAATCTTCATGTAATAGCCTGTTTGTTCTGCTGACTTCTAATTTCTTCTGCATGTCTCTGAGTCTCTGTCCATATGTTCAATGCAAAAAGTGACAAAAAATCGAAATAATTTTAAAATGAGACAAAAATACCTTTAATTTAGAGTCAGGAAGGCTGATTGTGATGCTGTCTTAAACAGTCAAAAATTTGAAGATTCTAGGCAAGCTATTTGGCTTATTTTGACCTCAGTTTCCTCATTAGTGAAAGGGAGATAATAAGCCCTATAGCAATTCAGAGAGTTGTTATGAGGATCAAATTGACATGATGTAGTTAACATAATTTTAAAACTTTAAAACACAGTATGCATGTCAACTATTATGAAATTATATACTGAGCTTTCTGTAATTCCATGTTAAATACAATTTTCATCCTTGAATCTAGAAGTTTTTTTAAAAAATTGACTAGTTCCATCAAAATATTTCTAGATATAAACTATAAAAAGAGTAAAATCATAGACCAAGATAATTAACCCTAACAATAATTAAACCAAGCATTTTAGTGACATATAAAATTGTTATCCTTTTAACCTGATTTCCTATTTCTACAAATTTCATCAACTTGGGATAGGGGTGTATTTTCCTTTTTTTTGGCTATTTTTAATATATATTTATTTTTTATTTTTGTACAAATGATGTTTTTTATACATTACTAAAATGTTCTTGTTTGAGTAAACATAATAACCCCCCCCCCAATACAGACCCTCATGAGCAAGAAAGAGAAAAAGCAAAAATGAAAAAATAAAAAAAATGTGCTTCAATCTATGTTCCAACACCACCAGCTCTGTCGCAGGTGGATCACATTCTTTAAGATAAGTCCATCACAAAAGCTACTTCCATATTATTCCACCATTGCCATTGCTGATCGCAACTCCCTCCATTCATACCTGCCCACTACCATATACTATATTTTCTCTCACCTTTCACTCTGTCCCTCTTCTTAAATGTGCTGTAGTGTAACTGAGTGGCACAGCAGACTGATCACCAGTCATGGGACCAAGAGGCCCCAAGCCCACATACTACCCCTTAGGGCCAGCAACCACCCAGCCCTGTGGTCTTGGACAAGTCATCCAATCCCAGCCCCTTTCAAGAAGTAAAAAATAAAATGTGTTATATCTGACCACTCTCCTCCATGGTCAACTCTTCCTCCATCACTCACATCCCCCCCTTCTCCTTATCCCCCTTCTCTTGTTTTTACTCTAGATAACTATACCCCCATTGAGTATATATAGTGTTTACTCTGCAAGCCACCGCTGATATGAGTGAAGGTTCCCTCATTCCCCCTCACCTTCCCCCACTTCATATCATTGCAATAGCTCATGACAATAATTTAAAAAATCTAATTATATGAAATATCTTAGCCTATTCCACCTCTCCTTTCTCTTACTCTCATTACATTTCCCTTTTAGTCATTGACTCCACTTTTAAAATATATCTTCAAATTCAGCTCTCTTCTGTGCTTCATCTATAAAAGCTCCTTCTACCTTCTCTATTAAATGAGAAGTTTCATATGAGTATGATCAGTATCATTTTTCTATGCAGGAATATATACAGCTCATCATCATCAATCCTTCATATTTTACCCTTCTCCTCTATTCTGTGTTTCATATGAGTCCTGTATTTGAAGATTAAACTTTCTGTTCAGCTCTGGTTGTTTCAACAGGATCAATCAAAATTCCCCTGGTTCACTGAAAGTCCATCTTTTTCCTTGGAAGAGGATGTTCAGTTTTGCTGGGTAGTTGATTTGCAGTTGCATTCCAAGCTCTTTTGCCTTCCAGAGTATTATATTCCAAGCCCCATGAGCCCTAAATGTAGTTGCTGCTAAGTTCTGTGTGATCCTGACTGTAGCTCCACAATGTTTGAATTGTGTCCTTCTGGCTGCTTGTAATAGTTTCTCTTTGACTTAGGAGTCCTGAAACTTGACTGCAATGTTCCTGGGGGGGTGATTTTTTTTTTATCTCTTTCCGGGGGAGATTGGTAGATTCTGTCAATTTCTATTTTGCCCTCTTTCTAGGATATGTGGGCAATTTTTCTGTAGGAAGTCTTTAAAAATAAGGTCAAGGCTCTTTTCCTAATCATGACTTTCAGGTATCCCAATAATTTTTAAATTATCATTCCTGAATCTGTTTGCCAGATCAGTTGTTTTCTTTTTCAATGAGATGTTTCACATTTTCTTCTAATTTTTCATTCTTTTGGTGTTGAAGTATTATGTCTTGACTTTTCATAAAGTCAACAGCTTCCTTTAGCTCCATTCTAGATCTGAAGGATTTGTTTTCCTCAGAGAGCTTTCTTATCTCTTTTTCCATCTGGCCAATTCTCCTCCCCCCCTTTTAGCATTTTATTTGTTTTCCAATTATATACAATAATAATATGTACCTAAAAATTTTTGAAAGGCTCTGAATTCTGCAATTTTCCCCCTTCTCCCTTCCTCCCCCCCCCGAAGGCTGTCTGACAGTCTCTACATTGTTTCCATGCTATACATTGATGTAAATTGAATGTTACAAGAGTAAACATAAGAATAAGCATAAACCCCTTCTCCCCCCAAGAACATGGGAAACCTCAAGAATAGAGAGAAAGAAAAAATATATACTGTAGTCTGTGTTCAGATTTCAATGGCTCTGTCTCTGGAGTGAGCTGCTTTCTTTATCATAAGTCCACCAGGGATGTTGCTTCAATATTTTTCCCTCAGATGCTATTACTAGATGTACCTCCAATTTATTTCTCCCCAATCTCATTTATTCTATTTTCTCTCTCTCCTTTCATCCTGGCCCTGTCCCAAAGTGTGTTGTATCTGAGTACCCTCTCCCTTGAACTTCCCTCTAATCTATCACCTATTGCCCTCTTCCCTCTCCCCATTCCCCCTCATCCCATTCCTTTCCTCCCATCCTTCTCCAGGGAAAGATAGATTTCCTCACCCTATTAGGAGTGTATTCCATTTCCTCCCTGAGCCATTTCTGATGAGAATGAAGGCTCAATCATTCTACCTAGCCTTCCCCCCTCCTCTCCATTGAAAAAGCTTTCTCTTGACTCTCTCAGCTTCTTCATCTCCTTTTCCTTACTCCCAGTACTTTCCCTCATCGCCCATTGACTCAATCCCTTTACCACATCATACCATTATATTCCACCCCTTCTTCTAACAGCTCTTGTAAATGAGAAAGTTCATATGAGTTTTCAATATCTTCTTCCTGTGCTAGAATACAAACAGTTCAACATCATCAAGTTCCTCTCTTCCACTCCCTCTATAGTTCACCAGAGTCCTGTACTTTGAGATTAAACTTTTTGTTCAGCTCTAGTTGTCTCGATAGGAAAGTTTGAAAGTCCTGTGTTTCATTGAAAGTCCATCTTTTCCCCTGAAAGAGAATGTTCAGTTTTGCTGGGTAGTTGATTCTGGGTTGTAAGCCAAGCTCTTTTGCCTTCAGGAATATCATATTCCAATCCCTACGAGCCTTTAATGTAGATGGTGCCAGATCCTGTGTAATCCTGACTATGGAGCCTTGGTAACTGAATTGTCTGTTTCTGACAGCTTTTAGAATTTTCTCTTTGGTTTGGGAGTTTGGGAATTTGGCTATAATGTTCCTGGCAGTTTTACCTTTTGAGATCCGCTTCAGGGGGTGATTGGTAAATTCTCTGGATTTCTATTTTACCCTCAGCTTCTAGGATCTCAGGGAAATTTTGCTGTATTATTTCTTGAACAATGAAGTTTGAGCTCTTCTCCTGGTCATGGCTTTCAGATAGTCCAATAATTTTTAAATTATTTCTTCTGGATCTGTTTTTAAGGTTGGTTGTATTTCCAATGAAATATTTCATATTTTCTTCTAATTTTTGGCTTCTTTGGAAGAGTTTTATTTCTTTCTGATTTCTTGCAGTCATAAGCTTCCTTTACTTTCATTTTGCATTTGAAGGTATTATTTTCTTCAGAGAGAGCTTTTTTTATCTCCTTTTCCAGATGGCCATTCTGCTTTTTAAGACATACTTCTCCTCATTTGCCTTTTGTTTTTCTTTTTTCATTAGGCCTAAACTGGTTTTTAACATAGTATTTTCTTCAGTATTTTTTTGTATATCTTCACCAGCCTTTTGATTTGGTTTTCATGATTTTTCTGCACCTCTCTCATTTCTCCTCCCAATTTTTCCTCCATCTCCCTTAATTGCTTTTCAAAGTCATTTTTTGAGCTCATCCATAGTTTGAGCCCATTTTCTATTTCTCTTGAAGGTTTTGGATACAGAAGCTTCAAGTACTCATTTCCAGCCCAAGGCTAATTAACAGCACTTCCAAGGCTTTGGGCTTGTTTTTTTGTTGGGTTTTTTTTTTTGGTGGGGGACACCCCATTGGGACCTTTATTCCTCCAAGGTCTTATGCTCTCTAGTCTGTGCTTTGATATGTAGATAGCTCATTATTTCCCTCTGCCCTGGGGCTATAATGAGGAATCCATCTATCTAAGTATGGAAGCCCAAACTTCAGCCTGGGTCTGAGTGCAGGCAAACAGCAAGGTCCTACCCCATGGAGAGTAGAGAAATCTCTGAAGACTTCCCTTACCATCTCTGAGGGTGCAGGCTGCTTTCTCCCAATTCTCACTGCAGGTTCTGTGGCCAGTGCTCCTCACTCCACACTCACCCAGGTGCAGCAGAGTTCTCTCACTACCCCTTCAAGCTGTTGCTTGGGCTGATCTCTGGGCTGGGTTGGGTTTGATTGGGCTGGGCTGTGCTGCGGCTTTTTTCCAACCCCCCACCCCCACCCCCACCTGGTGAAGCACACCTTTCCCTCTGAAGTTCTAAGCTGAAGTTCTAAGTTATCTTGGACTGTGAAAATGTATCCCTCAGTCTTTCTGTAGGTTCTGCACCACTAAATATTGGCTACAGCCATCCTTTGTTGGTTTTGGGGGTTTTGGGGGGGGGGTTGGTGTTCTCAGGGAATGCTGCCTTCACAGCACCATCTTGGCTTTGCCTCCCCCCATTCTGGTTTATAAAGCATTCTTTTCCTCAATAACTTTTTGAACTGTTTTATCCATTTGACTTATGCTGATTTCTTATGCTGGTTTTTAGCATGCTATTTTCCTTCAGCATTTTTTTGGATCACCTTGACTAAGCTGCTGATGTCTTTTTCATCTTTTTCCTGCAACTATCTCATTTATTTTCCCAATTTTTCTTCTATCTCACTTACCTGACTTTCAAAATATTTTTTTGAACTCTGGCATAGCCTTAGCCCAATTTCCTTTTTTCTTGGTTTTTAGATACAGAAGCTTGTACTTTCTCATCTTCAGATTGAGTATTTTGATCCTTCTTGGTATCATAGACAATGTATTTTTTAATGGTGTTCCTCTTTTTTCTCTGTTTACTCATTTCTAGGGGTATATTTTCAACAATACTGATTGACTGTTTTCTTAAAACCTCTTCCTACTTATCACTTTTCTTCCAGAAGAACACTAAAACACTGAAAATAAAAGATTTTTAAATACACATCTAAAGTATTATAATAAAGTTCTTTTTCTGTCAATAATTTTCTCCTTTTTTCAATTGTATTTCAGCAGCTTTTGATGAACCTCAAAATGACAAAAATGTATTAAAAAGGACAGCACTGAGAGTCATTACTAGAAATTTTGAGCTGTAAAGTCAATTTAGTTGATGTGAATACGCATAGAAGCATTTATTATAAGATACAATAACTCTCCCATGCCTTTACATGATTGACTTTGCTTTCAGGTAAAGGTCATAGAAACTGAAGTTAAACAACTAAAAATAAGAGATTGGTATTTTTTGAAAAGGGCAGAGAATGAATTGGAAAAAAAATGAATGAGGTTCTTAAATTTGGTAAAATCCAAGGGTTATTTGGAAGATGATTGGTATGATTAACAAAGACCAGATGGAATAGGTGGATATGAACATTAAAGAATTACTATGGTATGAGATATGGATACTTGTGAAATTCCTTCTACTACAAAGGTTGAAGCAAATAGATCACTTGATCTGGAGAATTTAAGTATCCAATTTAAGTCTTTCAATAATATTGTGAACTCCTAGGAGTGGAGGGCCATCAGGTTACTAAGGAGGAGTGAATTGACCTAGTTCAGAAAAAGTATAAGTCCAAGCTTCACTGCCAATCACCAGTGGACTTGGATCCATGAGTGACTGATTAACTTCCAGCATGAGTGAGTAAGGTCCACCCAGTCTCAAAATAAAAGCAAAACAAAATAATGAAATTAAAATAAAGTAGGATGTTGGCAGAAGAAGAATCTAAAAATACCTGATAGTAAGAACAAATAAAAAATGCTAAGTCCTCCTGATTCTTTATGTCAGGTTACAATAATGTTTTTAGTCTTGGAGAGGGTACCATGATTTCTGGTCATATTAGGGGTAAAACTTTTTGAGTATGAAAAAAGGAATGAACAACAAAAGGTCAAGAATATCATGAAACTGATGAAAAAAGGTAAAGAAAGGTGGTCTAGCTCTAATATACAGCATTTCTGACAGTGGGGTTTATTTAACCAGATCTAAAACTATACTATACTAAGACATTCATCAAAACTGCCTAGTGCTGGTTATGAAATAGAGTATTGAATGAGTGGATTAGGATAGGTTCAAAAGAAACTGTATTAAATGACTATAGTAATCTACTGTTTGACAAACCCAAAGACATCAGTTTATGGCATAAGAATACACTATTTGATAAAAATATTTGGGAAAACTAGAAAATAGTATGGCAAAAATTAGGCATAAAATCTACATCTCATACCCAATAGTAAAAAAAAATCAAAATGGGTACAGGATTAGACATAAAGTGTGACAACTTAGACTATTAACAGAGTAAGAATACTCTATCAGATCTCAGAAAAGGGGACAAATTTATGACCAAACAAGAAATAGAGTACATTATGAATTGCAAAATGGATAATTATGACTATTTTAAATTAAAAAGTTTTTACACTAATAAAATCAATGATGTCAAAATTAGAAGGAAAACAGAAAACTAGGAAACATTTTCCCCAATTATTGGTTCTGACAAAGGTCTCCTTTCTAAAACATATAGAGAATTGAATCAAATTTATAAGGTTACAAGTTATTCCCCAATTAATAAATGGTCAAAGAATATAGACAGTTTTCAAATGAATCATTACTTATTAGAGAAATGAAAATTAAAACAACTATGAGGTTCTACCTCATTCCTATCAGATTGGGTTAAGATGGCAAAAAAGGAAAGTGATCAATGTTGAAGTTGCTGTGGCAAGAATGGGACATAAAGTCATTGTTGCTGGAGTTGTGAACTGATCCAAACATTCTGGATAGCAATAATGAACTATATCCAAAAAGCAATAAAACTGATCATACCCTTTGACACAGTAATTTCAATACTAGGCCTATAGACTGAAGAAATCATAAAAGCAAATGAGAAAGGTCCCATATGTTTCAAAATATACATTGCAGCTCTTTTTGTGGTGTCAAAGAACTAGTAATTAAGTAGATGCCCATCAATTGTGGAATGGTATAAGAATGTTATGAAACACTATTGTTCCATAAGAAATCATGAATGGTGGGCCTCCAGAGAAGTATGGAATGAATTATGGGAACTGATGCTGAGTGAAGCAGTAGAACCAAGAGAACATTCTAGACATTAACAACAACAACATTGTGAGTGGATCAACCTGGATGGAGGTAGCTCCTCTCAGCAGTTCAAAGACGTTGGACAGCCCAAAGAGAGCAGCCATGGACATCCCCAACAAGTGGAAGAAAAACAAAACAAAACAAAATAAAAAACCTGAATGAACATTATATTCACTTTTTAAAAATTTCTTTTTTTTTTGTATTTCTTTCCTATCTCAGGGATTTCTTTCTTTTCCCTTAAAACAATTTATCATGCAAAAAATGACTAATATATAAACATATTAAACATAATTATGTATGTACAATATTCAACTGAATGTTCACCTCTGAGGGGAGTAAGGTGAGCAGGGAGGGTGGAAGGAAATCATGTAACTTAAAAATATGCTTATGCTTGTGGATGTATGGTAAAAAAAAAGTTCATAATATATATATTTTGAAAAATAAATAAAATATCAATTAAAAATGAAATGAACATGATTATAAAGCTCAAAATTTATTAATATTATTATTATTGAATTTCACTAGATATAATGAAAAGTGGAGGATAAGGCTAAGGACTAGGGAGGGGACACTACAACTAAGATGTCTATGGAACTAGAATGGCAAGTTGTAGCAAGAGAAAAAGTTTTGGAAGTTGGATTGATCCTGAGAAGAGAGGGTCTAATTGCAGGTGGTAATGGAAAAAGTTGGAACAATTTATCCTCTACTTTACCACCAACATCCCCAAGATTTCATTTTTGATAGGATAAGAGAACCACAGATCAAGATAATAATGCATAGCTTCAGTTGGGATGCAGTAAGGAAAATAATTCCTTGCCCCAGTCAGTACCAGATGAATAGTACAATATTTCCCACCTCATTTCTGATTATAGAAAATAATATTAGTCAATTAACAGTTTTTTTCCTTATTCACTTAAAGGTCCACTAAAATGTTGAAATCACAGAAAAGTCTTCATAACATTGAATGTATTCCTTCTGGAAAGCATCCTGAAAATTGGTTGCCTTTTAAGGCTGTCTTAACCCTTGCATTTAATTGTGCTTTGCGTTCTATGGAGTAAATCATATGGTAGAATTTATTCTTTTTTCCTTACAATATTTTCCATTATATTTTGCATCTTATAGGTCAATAATGTATGGCCCATCTTTCTACAAATACATGAATAAATAAATGAAAAATTGCATCTGAGATGGCAAAAGAATAATGTTAGTAAAAAGAAATGAACAGGGTGGATTGGGTTATTTACAGGAATGTAAACATTTATTCAATATTTTCAAAATCAATTAGAGTATGACTGAAAAGGAAAAGGAAAAGGAGGAAAAAGAATGATGAAATCAAATAATTTGAATTAATTCAGTATATCAGAGTTGAATCAAGTTGTATTTCTAGGCTAAGGTCTAGGCTAATTTTAAAATTAAAAAAAAATCTTATTTTTGTTTTCTTTGCTTGGGTCACCTACCTCCAATCTTACTTTTATTCAATGCTTGAAAAGCTTTAGAAAATCATGACTGACTACAGATTTAGAGTTTAATTTTGAGCATTGAAAATTATCTTGAGGGGCAGCTAGGTGGATAATTACCTAGCTGTGTGGCCTTGGGCAAGCCACTTAACCCCATTTGCCTTGCAAAAACCTAAAAAAAAAATTATCTTGACTTGGAAAACTGTGAACTCAAAATTTTAGACAAACTATTGCAATATATTAGTGAAACATATTTCTCATGACTGAATATAGCAATAAATATTGATATGTGTGTGTGATAAAGAAGAGCTATATAAGTTAATATCTATAATATGAGGGTGAAAAGTTGGAGAGGGGAAAAGGAAGCAAGTTTATTCCATTCCTACTATAAAAACTAGTATTTTGTCTTAAGGAAGGTATGTTTTTCTTAGAACAATTGGAGTTAGTGCTGAGTCTGCATATTATGATAATAGAAGGAACTTCATCATAAATATCTATCTAGACATAATTAGTTATATAAGGAATGATCATATGTATTCAGAAACAATGCTGAATTTTATTAAAATGTTATATATTTATTTTAATTTATGAAATAAATTATACATTTCATAACATATTAGAATAAAATAAAGATTGCACATGAATCTACAAATATATTGTGTGTATCTTGCTATCCTTTTTAATTATTTAATAAAGTATTTGTGTAAATTTCCTCTTTTTCCTTTTCTTTTCTTTCCTCTGAACTATTCATCTCCTCCAACTAGTGATGGCTACCATTAGACACAAATATGTGTAATTGTGCAAAATTATTCTGTACACACTTTAGAGTTCATTGTCAATGAAGTTCTTTCTCATATATCCTTTGTTGTTAATTTGGGTATTTATAATAGTCAAAAATGGTTCACTTTACTCTATATTATTTTTTACTAGTCAATCCATATTTTTCCCTAAAATCAATGAGCTTATAACTTCTTATAGTATAGTATTATTACATAACAATTCTTTAGAGACAAAGAGCATAGATTCAAATCCCAATTAGAATACTTACTATCTTTGTGAATGGAAATAGTCCTTAATAGAAATTAATGACCCCCATTTTCCTCATCTGTAAAAAAATGACACAGAAACTTCCATTTCAAATGAAAATACAGATCTCATTTGTAACTAATTTTCTTAATACTGATTGCAGATAGTACTGTGCAGGTAAAGGGGTTTTACTATGGTCATACTTGCCTGTGGTCAGTAGATAAGACTTTAGTTGACTAGTCATCCAATTAAGTTTCTGGTCTATTCTAGCTTGTTTCATTTAATCTGTGCAGTTTAACTGGAAATCAGAAACTGGGGAAGTAGGCACAGATTCTAGAGTTTAAGGCATAAAATCCAAATCTTGGAGACATAATTATAATTCACAGAGTAAATTGAATCTGAAAGAGGAAACGAGGAAAAAGAACAAATTGTGGTCCTGCTTCATAGAGGCCTTGATCCTAGGACAATTTCTGTGCTGAACAGTAAGGATTTCTAATGTGTAAGAATGATATAATCCCTGGATTTAGGAAGTTTGCATTCTTCAGATGATGGCAGACAAAAGGTTACAGGTAGGCCTTGGGGGTGGGGTAGGGTAGGGAGGTGGGCAAGAGCCATAGAGTCATGTCATCTCAGAGTCCATGAAAGAATATTCATTTTTATTTAAAAAAATGTATTTAAATATTACATCTCCCATATTCCAAAAAGGACAGCCTCAGTTGTTCTAAGATGGCATCAATAAAATAATTATTAAAATTAATCAATAGTAGACTATTCTTCAAAAGAGCCTTTAGACTTGACATATTTAGATAGATAGATAGATAGATAGATAGATAGATAGATAGATGATAGATATATGCAATACTTTTGTTTCTTCATCATTTTCCCCCTTGTGAATTTATGTCAACATTTACCTTACATCAAGAATTAGGACAAAGAGAACACTGTCAGGGAAGGGAAAGAAAGGAAAAATGAAAGCAAAGGTTTCAAAGAATCTTGTTTATTTGCCAGGACAATTATATTAGAAAGTCTATGGACAATATTATTTCCATCCAGAGGAAGAAAAGCAAAGCAAAACAAAACAAAAACAAAAACAACCCTTCAGAAGCTGAAGAACTCTTTTATGTATCTTTTTCCCTTAATCCTATTTCCTCATACTGAAAATGACTAATCTATAAAGATGTTATCTAAAATCCTTATGTACAATGTTTTGTAACTTAAAAATATACATATGCATATGAAGGAATGTTAAAAAACATAAAATAGATTAACTTTTGGGAAAAAAGGAATCTAATTTTCTTTAATGCCTTTCATGGTTTTTAATCCCTTTTTACCTGAAAAAGGAAAATATGAATTTATATTATATAAGAGTAAATAAAAAAAAGTGTTATCCAGTTTTATTGTTGCTGTTGTTCATTTTGAATGTGTTTTCAATATTTTTGCCACCACTTTTACCTTGGTAAAGGCCAAGTCATGGATATAAAATTGTATCACACAAGAAAATGATACTTTTCTGAACTAGCAGATTCAAGTAATGTTGGTTTTTTTCCTTCCAGTAGGTAAATAGAAAACTTTTAGAAATGACATTTACTTACATAATTTATTTTTTAAATAATTTAAATAATTTTTTAAAATTTGTCGTTTACATCCTTACATATTCAGATAGTTCCTTTTGTTGTTGTTGTTGTGAAATGTATCAGAGAAAAAAGATTCACTTTAATTCTTTTAAAATAAAAGATAAATTTTTAAAAGGTGGAAAAAACCTAAATTTCAAAAAATACCATTTTTGAAAAATTCCATTACTAACATGAACAAAACAAAATTTAAATATGTCATTATAATATAAAAATGATAACACTGCAAGCTAGACATTTGGTTATCCTCCCCTGCTGCTCTCACCTGCTCCTCCCCCACATACTTTTTTAAATCTTCATTTTTTAGAATTAAATCAATTTCTCTAATAGGGTGTGTGGGAAAAGGGTAGAATGAATGGCAAATCAATAATTAGAATTTTGAAATTTCATACAATATGCCCAGCTAATGAAATACTATTAAATTCAAGGGTAGGTACTTGAATTAACTGAGAAATTTATATCAGGCTTTTGAAATCTATAATCATTCACATGTTTAGTTGTACATGATAAAAATATAATGAGAAAATTGTGACCTATATAATATAAACAATATTTGGCCAGTGAGCACTTATTCTCATACAGAAAATGTTTTTACTTCATTTCAAGATGTACCTTCACTAAACTTTTCTCCAGTGTCTCATTATGTTGTAATATTAAACTTGGATTATTAGATGCTAGGTCAGCAAAGATTAAGTCGTGGAAATTCCTACCAAGACAGAAACAATGATAGTTTTCTTTTTCTAGAATGAGGACTAATTTAGTTAAGTAGAGAATGTTCCTTATGAAGTTATTCACAAGGTAATGGTTTTAATTCATATATATATATATATATATATATATATATATATATATATATATAATCTATAAAAAGCAACAAAATTCATGAACTAGGTCACAGAGTTTTTGTAATTTAAATTGATACAGTTAGAACCTCAAAAGCAATCAATCCTTAAATTATTAGAGGAATATGAAATATGGAATCTTGAAATTATCCAAACCTTGTTACCGTATCTAGTGACCTTTATTCCAGGAGTGACACCTGATGACTTCTCCAGAATGTAACATATCATTGATTACTCCTTCCTTAAAAATAAATTTATCCTGAAACCTCGGGTACAGAGTCATCAATTTAGTACAGGTCTTCATCACCTCACTCTTTTCCCACTGTCTTCAGGTATCAAAGAGGAAGATTCATCTTTATTTAATAACTAAAAGGGTTTAAACCTGTCTCTCAAGTTTCTTTCCAGTACCAAATATTATAGGTGCTTGAATATAGACCTCCCCTAGACCCCTCCCCTGAGCTCTCAAAATTATATATCCAAAAACATAGGTTTGATCCATGCAACTTCCTCTCTTACTACATATGATTAGCTCCCTAGTACCCAGAATCAAATATAAAATCTACTCATAAACTTGATATGCTTTTGACAACTATTCTCCTTCCTACTTTATGTGTTTCCTTATACTTTACTCTCTTCAATATACTCTATATTCAACAGCACTTGCTTCTTATTATTTCTTTCAAGGTATTACCTTTCATAAATTTGACTTCCTGCATCCTTCCCCTGGAATTCTCTCCCTTCTCATATATGCCCCTGATTTCTATGAATTTTTTCAAGACTCAACTCAAATCCTTCCTTCTGCAGGAATATTCCAAATTCCAACATGCTCCCCAGATTCCCTGGTTTTCCTTCAAATATTATTTCACATTAATTATATATGTATCTAAACATACATATGTGTTATATGTATGTATTTGCCTGTTATTTCCCACTCTTAAATTCCTTGAATCCAAAATCTATTTTTTTAAATGCTCAGGATTTATCATAGTGCTTGGCACAACCATAGTAAATATTCAATTAACATTTCTTTCTCTTGATTTGTGGACCATTATGAATTTCCTTTTTAATATCTCCATTCTTTTTTCACAACTTAGTTACCCCTTTTTATTTTTCCATCCTTTAAGCATAAATCATATAGTTTTAAGCCTGAAGACCTTTGGAATTTTTAGACCCTGAATTCTTAACCTAGTATCTTTTAATAGTTTCTAGAAATTTGAGAACTTAGATAAGGAGGAAAAATTATCTTAGGGGTCCTTAATTTAATTTTGTACCATGAATCCTTTTAACAGTCTTAGGAAGCTTTTGTGCTCCTCAGTTTTTTCCTCTTTAAATTTAGAGTTAAAGAAAATATTAAAGTTCAGTAACTTTTTATAAAAATGAAGATATAATTTCGTTTTCTCCCCATATAAGTTCATTGAAGCCTTAAATCTATTTATAGATCATGAAACCCAGTTTAAGACTTCTGCTCTAACTGAAATGTAAGATCTTCAGTTATGAATGTAGGAAACAAAGCACAATAATTTTAGCACTACTTTTAACTTGGTCACTAATAGAAATTGCTGAATCTTTTATATAACACTATATTACTTTGGGGCAGCTAGGTGGCGTAATAGATAAAGCACCGGCCTTGGAGTCAGGAATACCTGGCTTCAAATCCAGTCTCAGACACTTAATAATTACCTAACTGTGTGGCCTTGGGCAAGCCACTTAACCCCATTTGCCTTGCAAAAACCTAAAAAAAAAAACCCCAAACCCCCCCAAAAATTATATTACTTTGCAGAAGTTAAATTTATGACTATGTCAAAATTGGTATAGTTATGTAACCTGTCAGTTGATCACCCAAGATCATACTCTCCTTATCTGCAAACTATATTTCACTATAATTGGTGCCTTTGTAGTCATGTGTTTTATACTTTTATGCATTAAAATCATTTTTCTAATGACTTCATAGGCTTTAGTACAACGAATCCATTAAATATACACATGCATATTCACAAATATATAGCTATTGTTCTAAATCAGGAACTTCTAGTGAGTCTGGCATTGCCAAGGTAACCAAAGGTGGGGCTTGAATTTCAATAAATCTAGAAACGTTTTTAGGGATGAATTAATTAAATATTTAATAAAATATAGCAGGTGAATGAACTTTTAAAAGAATTCATTTTAGAAATAATAAAAATAACACTAATAACATAAAGCAATCATAAAACATTTTAAGTTTTACCAAGGATATTATATAGTTTCATCCTTGCAACAACCCTGGTTGGGGTAGGTTTTATTCTTACCATTTTAAAGATACTGAAAATAAAGCTGAGAAAGATTAAGAAATTTATCCTAGGTTAAGTGGCTTTAGAGGTTTGAGACTTAATTAGAACTCAGGTCTTCCTGAATCTAAGTAATGTGGGATGGCAGCTAGGTGTTCCTAATGGAAAGAGTCCTGAATTTGAAGTCAAAGAGATCTACATTTGAATTTTTCCTTATAATTTGCTAATTGACCCTGGACAAGTCATTAGCCTCTCTTATACACAATTTTGTTATTTGTAAAAGAAAATATTTATCAAGCACTTATGACAGTGATTAGTATATAATAGGTGCTTTAGATGCTATTACTGATATTGTTGTTATTGTTATTCCTTTGCACAGAGATGTGAGGATAAAATGAAATTTTTTGTAAGCTATGCAAACCTTTATCAATGCTAGCCATTATAGTAATGCTGTCCACTTTACTACCTAGAATGAGGAAATTATGGCCAAGAAAGGTTTAATTAATTGTCAAATATTATGCAGTTAATAAGTAGCAGATTGAGAATTCAATCACAGATTTACTTGTTCCAAATCCACTCCTCTTTTTTCTCTACTATACTGTGTTTTCTTTTTGTTCCTTGCTTTGCTTTCAGCCTTTTCTCTTCCCAGTGATCTCAATCACTTTTTTCAGTGGGTCCTTTATGCCAATGAATCTCTGATCTATATTGTTTTCCTCAACTTCAGCTGAGAGCTAAAATTTCACATTTCCAAACACTTGATTCATATTTCCAACCATTTAGTTCAGTTGTTGACTGATACTTCAAATTCAGCCAATTCAAAACTAACACAGTCACATTTCCCTCAAAAGTTGCCTTGTCATCAGAAGAATGAGTTTAGAGGGTCTTCAATACTAAAGAGTGCTATATATAAAATAGGTATTTAATGAAGGTATTATTGAATTGAATTGAATTGCTTTTTCTTGCTTTGTAGGATAGGTTATTTTTATTTGTTTTTTTTATTTGTTTATTTCCCTTTTGTTCTGTTTTCTCTCCAAAGAAAGTGAATATCTTCTAAGACCTGATTGATCAAAAGGAATAAGGTTTTAGCAACTGAAATTAGTATTAGTCAAAAAATGAATGACTCCAAAGGAATCAGGACTTTTCAGATGTGATGGATGTCTCCCTACCAAATTAATTAGCACACTATTCTAGCAGATGAGTTAGGATTTGAAAATGGAGAGGGGGTGCATTTGCAGGAATATGGAGTACTATATCCTTATTGAATATCTGCCCTTTGTTCTTAAGTAAAAATTTTGTCAACTTCTGGAATCTTAAATGTCTCACTTACTTCCAATCCTGTGCATAAAAAAAGGTGCAGACTGAGTGAGACCTGGACCACCAAATTCCCATCATTTCCATGAATGACTTTAATTCTATTGTTGATACACTCTTCTCCTGTGAATGCAGATTAGAAGTTGAATAACCTTTTTTCTTGCCCATTTTCATATCCAATCTGTTGTTAAGTCCTGTTGATTTTACTTCCACAATATATATTTTTGACTTTTTTCATTCTACTGCTACTGCTCACCATCCCACAATTATCTCTGATATCTCCTCCACATTGGCAGGTGCAATATCTTATCTAACAGTGCTAAACACAAAATAAATGCTTGATAAATGTGTACTGAATTGCACCAATTTTCTTACATGCAGTATCCCCCTCTCGAATCAATCATTCATAAAGCATCTTCATAATCTACCCAATGCACTAATTTAATAGTATCATACATTTTCAGTGACTCATTAATGTCTAACAAGGTGCCAATTATAAAAAAAAATAATTTGAGCAATTGAGATGTTCTCTTCAAATTTAAATCACAACCCCTTCATATCCATGTGGATTTTTCAAGAATCTCTTTGACCATAAAATCCATTTCCTAGAAGTCAATTAATCTAGGGATTAGCTTCTGTGATTGTTCTCATTTGAATAAAGTCTCTTGTAAACCAAATTCCCTGTTTTTAATCCTATCTTCTACTTCTGTGTCCTTGCTCACAGAATAATATGTTTCTATTCCTATTTCCTTTTGTCAACCTGTTAACATTATTTAAATTTTCAATTCAGGAAGTATTTCTTGCAAAAAAATTACCTGATTTTCCATAAAATTTATTACATCACTAAAATAGCATTGCTAAAGGTATTACAGCATAAGGTAGAAAAATTGAGTCAGAAGGTAAAGAACCTAAAATGCCACGAAAAGGAAATGACATTTTAGTTATTAGGCAAACGAGCACAATCATCACATCATTTGACCTGACTTGTACATTTTTTCCCGCCTTTTAAAATAACTACTATCAATTTATTTTTGTGACTGTGTCATCCCTACTCCTGATGCTTAATAAAATAATAATAATAATAATAATGATAAATTTTATAAAAAGGATGAATATCTGAATTTAAGAGGGGCAACTTTTTAAGTTTATTAGGTTTGTGTTATAAGACCAGACTTTTGCTTCTGACTTTCACTGATAAACTGCTTCAACTAAACCTATTTATTAAACCTACTTATTTCTATGAATTAGATTTTTTCTACCTATAAAAAATTAATAGCAAATGTTCTTTTAAACCTTTCTGAGGGACTTCCAGCTAAGATGGTGCAGAGAAGACAGGCACTGTGTTAAGGTCTTCTAATCTTCCCTCATATATAATATGAAACAAACTGCTTAATAGAAATCCAATCAACAAAACCTATAAAAAGAAGCTAGAAGAACATCTACCTCAAGGTCTGTCTTCCAGGGTCATGTGTGAGTCAAGACAGAGAGCAGAGACCCTGCCAGGAGGGGTGTGAGCTGTACTAACCTGGGAACAGCCATGGAGGCATTGATTGTGGGAGCCGTGGTTAAAAAGTCAACTTGGGGGTGGCTAGGTGGCATAGTGGATAAAGCACCGGCCCTGGAGTCAGGAGTACCTGGGTTCAAATCCAGTCTCAGACACTTAATAATTACCTAGCTGTGTGGCCTTGGTCAAGCCACTTAACCCCATTTGCCTTACAAAAAATCCTAAAAAATAAAAAAAAAAAAAAAAACAATCAACTGGGGACCAGAGGCATTGGCTGTGAGACTGACAGTCTGGGGCTTACTGGTAGGGCTGGAGGGTGAGTTCCATTGCAAGTATGGTTGCACATCAATACACTGAGTTCCTCTGTTCTAGAGGACCTCAAACTCCATGGCTTCATTTCAACTGATCCTTCTTCCCAGAACAAACACAATTATAGCTCACCTCCCCACCAGACTCAAGCATGGGCAGCAGAGCTCTCTCAGCTGAATAGGGAGAGTAATTAACTCACCCCAGGACATAACCCATATTGTTCAAGGATAAAAGTATCCGGGAGCGCCCCCCACCCCATCCCCTCAATGCAAAGGGAAAGGGACTCAAATCAAGGTCACAGTTATTCCATAGAAAGGAACCAGAACCCCCTACTGGTTGACCCATGTGAAGTTACTAAGGCAAATGAGCAAAGCTTCTAGCACCGCATACTAGCTAGCCCACTTGGAGTTACTAAACCCAGTGAATAAGCCCCTAGGGATCCAAAATCAAACATCTGTGAACCACCCCTCCCCCAACACAAGATCATAGGAAAATGCACAAAGGCCAGCCAAAGGGGTAATCTATAGAAAAATTCCTAGAAGAAAAAGACAGTAACTTACAGAGACTTAGAACTTCTGAGGAGAATATGATCTAGTCTCCAATACAGAAAGATTTCCTTAAATAAATCAGGAAGATTAAAAATCAATTGGAAAATTTGGGAAAAGAAACCCAAGAGAAGGTTAACACCTTGCAACAAGAAAACAAAACCTTGGAAAACACAATTAGACTTTCTCCCAAGTAGGGATATAGCCAGTTTCATCTTATTGGAGAGCAGCTTTTTTCTATTACCCCCTTCCCTTTGTTTTTAACCTTTTCATTTGTCTCTTGAGTCTCCTAAGTTCAAATATGGCCTCAGACACTTAATAATTACCTAGCTGTTCAGCCTTGGTCAAGTCACTTAACCCCATCTGCCTTGCAAAAACCTACAAAAAAAGAGGTACAAAGGATCTATTGCAATAGTGGTGAAGAAGGGAGGAGGTGAGAACTGATGAATCTTGCTCTCATCAGATTTGGCTTAAAGTTAACATACATACACTCAGTTAAGTTAAGAATCTTATCTTTTCCTTTAAGTATTAAAAGTGTAAAAGGGGAGGGGGGAAAGGAAACTAACAGAAGAAAGAGAGAAGAAGGATCAAAGGGAAAGGGAAAGAAAGAGGAGGGGTTTTGGATATAGGAGGGCAAACAGACTGAAGGTGATGGTATTCAGAAATAAAATACTGGGGAATATGGATAAAGTGCATATGGAATATGGATAAAATACAGAGGGAAGATAAAATGGAGGGCAATAAAGAGTTGGTAATTATAACTTTGAATTTGAATGGAATGAACTCTTCCTTAAAGCATAAGTAAATTGCAGAATGAATTTAACAACAAAGAATCCTTTAGTATGCTGCATACAAGAAACTCATTTGAAGCAGAGAGTAAAGGTAAAAGGTTGGAGTAAAATATATTTTGTTTCATCTGGAGTGAAAAAAAGTAGGGGTAGCAATCCTTATCTCAGACAAAGCAGCTGAAAAAAATTGATCTCATTAAAAGAGATAAGAATGGAAACTATATCCTCCTAAAAGGTGCCACAGAAAATGAGGCAATTTCAATAATAAATATGTATGCAGCAAGTAGTATATCATCTAAATTCTTAGAGGAGAACTTGAAGGAATTACAGGAAGATATAGACAGCAAACCTCTACTAGTGGGAGACCTCAACCCTTCTCAGATCATAATGCATTAAAAATCACATGCAATATTGGACCAGGGAGATATAGATCCAAAACTAATTGGAAACTAAATAACCTCATTTTAAAGAAGGAGTAGATCAAACAATAAATTATAGAAAGAATTAATTATTTCATCCTAAATAATGACAATAATGAAACAACATACCAAAACATATAGGATACACTCAAAGTGGCTGTCAAGGGTAATGTTATATTTTTAAATGCTTGCATGAATAAATTAGAGAAAGAGGAAATCAATGGACTAAATATGCAACTAAAAAAATTGGAGAAAGAACAAATTAAAAACCTCCAATTAAATGCCAAATTAGAAATTCTAAAAATTAATGGGGAAATTAATAATATTGAAAGCAAGAATAACTATTGAAGTAATAAATAAAACCAACAATTGCTTTTTATGAAAAACAATAAAATTGATAAACCTCTGGTTAATTTAATTTTTAAAAAAAGAAAGAAGAAAACCAAATTGCCAGTATCATAAATGAAAAAGGTGAACTCACCACCAATAAGGAGTAAATTAAATAAACTAAATAATTTAGGTTTATTTTGCCCAACTCCATGACAATAAATTTGATAATCTAAATGAAATGGATGAATATTTACAAAAATATGTTGCCCAGTTTAAATGAAGAGGAAATTAAATATCTTAATAACCCTTTCTCAGAAAAATAATTCAATAAGCCATTATTTAACTCCCTAAAGAATCTCCAGGGCCAAATATATTCACAAGTGAATTCTATCAAACATTTAAGGAATAATTGGTTCCAATTCCATATAAACCCTTTGAAAAAATAGATGAAGATGGAACTCTGCCTAAGTCTTTCTCTGACATCAATATGGTCCTGATACCTAAACCAGGAAGAGTTAAAATAGAAAGAAAATTGTATACCCATCTCCCTGATTAATATGTATGCAAAATTCTCAAATAAAATTTTAACAAAACGATTATAACAAGTTATCACTAAGATAATACATTATAACCAAGTAGAATTTACCCCAGGAATGAAGTGTTAGATCAATATTAGGAAAACTGTTAGTATAATTAATTATATCAATAACACACCTATCAGAAATCATTTGATTATATCAATGGATGCTGAAAAAGATTTTGATAAAATACAGCATCCATTTCTACTAAAAACACTAGAAAGCCAGGAATAAATGGATTGTTGCTTAAAATACAAAGCAGTATCTATCTGAAATGATCAACAAGAATAGGTTAGATGCATTCCCAGTAAGATCAGGGGTGAAACAAGGATGCCCACTATCACCACTATTATTCACTATCATACTAGAAATGTTAACTTCTGCAATAGGAGAAGAAAAAGAAATTGAAGGAATTAGAATTGGGAAGGAAGAGACCAAACTCTCAATCTTTGCAGATGACATGATGGTATCACTAAAGAATCCCCCCCCCAAAAAATTAAAAACTCCTAGAAATAATGAACAACTTTAGCTAATTTGCAGGATATAAAATAAACCCTTATAAATCCTCAGTATTTCTATATATGACTAGCAAGATGCAGCAGAATGAGCTAGAAAGAAAAATCCCATTCAAATTTACTTCAGACAATATAAAAATACCTGGCAGTCTACTTGCCAAGGCAGACTCAGCAAATTTTTGAAAACAATTACAAAAGACTTTGCACACAAATAAATTCAGGTTTAAATAACTGGGTAAATTTAACCTGCTCATGGATAGTTTGAACTAATATAAAAAAGATTACAATTCTAACAAAATTAAACAGCTTGCTTAGTGCCCTACCAATCAAAATTCCAAAAAAATTACTTTAATGAGTTAGAAAAAATTGTAATAAATTCATATGGAGGAATAAAAGTAGAGAATTTTCAAGGATTTAATGAAAAAAGTATGAAAGAAAGTCACTTAACCCTACCAGATCTAAAATTATATTATAAAGCATCACTCATCAAAACTGATATTGGCTAATAAATAGAGTCATGGATCAGTGGAATAGACTAGGTGCAAAAGTAAAGAATGATTATAGTAGTCTGCTGTTTCATAAACCCAGAGTCCAGGTATTTGGATAAAAACTATTTCTTCATTAAAAACTGTTGGGAAAAGTGGAAGTTAGTATGGCAGAGACTTGGTACACTATACCAAGATAAGATCAAAATGGATATAGGATTTAAACATAACAAACAATATTATAAGCAATCTAGGAGATCAAGGAATAGTTTGCCTGTCAGATCTATGGAAAGAGACAGTTTCTGACAAATGAAGAGATGGAGAACATAATTAAAGACAAACTAGTCAATTTTGATTACTTTAAATTAAAAACTTTTGCACAGACAAAACCTCTGTGACCAAGATTAAATGAAATGTAGTAAATTAAGAAACAATTTTTACAACTAATATTTCTGACAAAGGACTCGTTTATAAAATATATAGAGAACTGAGTCAATATTTTTAAAAACACAAGCCATTCCCCAATTGACAAATGGTCAAAGGATATCCAAAAGCAATATACAGATGAAGAGATCAAAGCTATCCATAGTCATATGAAAAATTTCTCTAAATCACTACTTATTAGAGAAATGCAAATTAAAGCATCTTTGAGGTACCACTTCACATCTCTCAGACTGGTCAATATGACCAGGAAGTACAATGATCAGTACTGGAAGGGATGTGGGAAATCTTGGACACTTACACATTGTTGGTGGAGCTGTGAACTCATCCAAACTTTCTGGAGTGCAGTTTGGAATTACATCTAAAAGGCAACAAAAATGTGCATACCCTTTGATCCAGCAATACAACTACTGGGTTTATACCCTGAAGAGATTATTAAAATGGGTAAAAACATCACTTGTACAAAAATATTTATAGCAGCCATGCTTGTGGTGCAACAAATTGGAAATTAAGTGAATGTTCATCAATTGGGGAATGGCTTAATAAACTGTGGTATATGTATGTGTTGGAATACTATTGTTCTATTAGAAATCAGGTGGGATGGGAATTCAGGGAAGCCTGAAATGATTTGTATGAACTGATGCTGAATGAGATGAGCAGAATGAGAAGATCATTGTAAACCCACATGGGAGTGGTGATCAACCTTAATAGACTACTCATTCCATCAGTGTAACAATCAGGCAATTTGGGGGTTTCCTGCAATGGAGAATACCATCTGTATCCAGAGAAAGAATTGTGGAGTTTGAACAAAGACTATTACCTTTAATATATATTATATAATTTATATATTATATACATTATATAATATATTATATATGATATATTCACAATAATATGATAACAGCTTAATACACACACACACACACACACACACACATATATATATATATATATATATAAAGTTATCTTACTATGTAATTTTTCTTTCTCATAATTTATTTTTATTTAAGGATATGATTTCTCTCTCATCACATTAAACTTAGATTGATGTATACCATGGAATCAATGTAAAAACTAAAACACTGCCTTTTGTGGGGGGTGCAGGGAGGGAGTAAGTTTAGAGGGGAAATTGTAAAATTCAAAGTAAATAAATTCTTTCTTTTATTAAAAAACAAAATTAATAAAAAAAGCTTTCTGAGATATTCTAAAAATAAAACAAGCAATATATTTTAATGAATTCAATGTGCAAATGTAGTACAAAATATATTTTACAATAATATGATAACAACTTAAAATAACATAGGACTTATGGTTTACAATTTATTTCACAGTATTCATGTCATTATCTTCACAATAGCTGCAGGTGCTGGGTAGCACAGATATCAATATCATGCTTGTTTTACACACAGGTCACTAAATGTCTGTAGCCAAATTTGAACTCAGGAAGATGAGTCTTCCTGACTTCAGGTCCACTGTCCACAGTCATTATGCAAATAAATTTATTAAGCATATCCTCTTTTGTAGCAATATTATTACTGTTAGGTATACAATGAAAAGGCAAATTGTTATTGGTTTCAAGGAGCTAACATTCTAATGAAGTACACAACAGATAAATAACCTGATAAACAGAAATATATGGGGTAGAAAGATGTGAGAGGAAAAGACAGTAGTTGAGAGGAGTAGTCTCCTATAGAATATGAGGATTAGGTTGGCTTAAAGTAAATGAGAAATTAACAGGTAAGTATCCTAGCACTTATTCCTTTCATAAAGGTTAGTCTATAAAAGGGATCATTGATATTTGAAAACTAAGAATTAGAAAAAGTAGAGAGAAGAATAAGGCATAAGAATGAAATAAAAAAAGAAAAAGAAAGCAAATACTGGGAAAGGAGGAAAACTTTTAATTGCCAAATTGAGGAAATAAGTATTTATGGGGGGCATTTATATAGTACTAACTATATATCCAGCCTTATACTAAATATTTTACAATAATAATAATCTCATTTAATCTTCACATCTCTATCATGTAGATAGTTATTATTTCTACTTTAAAGTATAAAAAATACTGTGGTAAACAGTAATTAAAGAACTCTTCCATAATCATATAGTTAGTAATTTTTCTGGGGTCATTTTTATCTCTGATATTTGTGATTCCTGACCCAATACTCTCTTCACTGTGACATCTATGTCAAATATATCACTTGATATTTTATCCTAGAATTAATAGGAGACCACTGATTCAAAAACCTGAATCTCTCTAAATTTCACTAGTACTTTACTTTTGATGGAATTAAATGTTGCCTTCTTAGAAATGGATGAACTATCCTGCTGGGTAAACCCTGGGGAGCTCTCATTTTTCATTAAGCAACTTCTGTGTTCATCAATGACTTTTGCTGCACAAAAACTCCAGGAAAAATGCCAGGAGAAGAACAAAAGTCTGTATACAATATTTTGCAGATTTTCCCAAGGCTTTGATACTGTCAATCATGAGGGCTTATTGAAAATTATGTCAAAATTTGGTTTCCTGGAGGAGTTCGTCAATTTTGTAGGTCAATTTCATGATGGCATGCATACCCAGGTTCTGGAGAGTAAACGATGTTCTCATGATTTCCCAGTCTCCAATGGAATTAAACAAGGTTATATCAATGCACCCATGCTTTTAGCATGATGTTTTCATGTTATCACTGAGGATGAGCCTTATCTCGGTCAGTTATCATACTTCCTGTAAAATTTTCAAGTTGAAAAGACTACAAGTCAAGACCAAAGTGGAGGGATTGTTGGTGCATATTTTCTGCTTACAGTTGATTATGCACTCCATGTAGTCTCTGAAGGTGAGATCCAGGAAAGGATGGATGAATTCCCTGCTGCTTGTGCTATTTGGCTTAATAATTAGCACCATATACTAGCTCTAAAATTATATTATAAAGAATCAGTCATCAAAACCGTCTGGTATTGGCTAAGAAATAGAGTGGTGAATCGGTGGAATAGATTAGGTACAAAAGAGCCAAAAGAAAATGATTCTGAGGTTTGATAATCCCAACTTCTGAGACAGGAACTATTGCTTTGATAAATCTGTTGGGAAATTTGAAAGATAGTATGGCAGAAACTTGGGTTAGGTCAACATCTTACACCCTATAACAGGATAAGATCAAAATGGGTGTAGGATTTAGATATAAAAGACAATGTTATAAGTAAACTAGGAAAATAAGGAATAGTTTACCTGTCAGAGCTATGGAAAAGGGAACAATGTATGACCAAGGAAGGGATAGAGAATATCATCAAAAGCAAACTGGATAATTTTGATAACATTAAATTATAAAACTTTTGTACAAACAACACCACTGTAACCAAGATAAAAAGGAATGTAGTAAACTTGGAAACAATTTTTACAACTAGTGTTTCTGACAAAGGACTAATTTTTAAAATATATAAAGAACTGAACCAAATTCATACATACATATATATATATATATATGTATATATATACACACAAGTAATTCCCCAATTGAACAATGGCCAAAGGATATGCAAAGATAATTTGCAGATGAGTAATTCAAAGTTATCTACAATTATATGAAAAATTGCTCTAAACCCTTACTGTTTAGAGAAATACAAATTAATACATCTCTGAGGTACTACCTCATACTTCTCAGATTGTCCAATATGACCAGAAAGGACAATGATCAATGTTGGAAGGAATGTGGGAAATTTGAGAGACTAATATGCTATTGGTGGTGCTGTGAATTGACACATCTTTTGATCCAGCAATACCACTACTGGGTCTATACCCTGAAGAGGTCATGAAAAAAAGGTTGAAAGCAGCTCTGTGGTGTCAAATTTGGAAATTGAGGGGATCTCCATCAATTGGGAATGGATAAACAAATTGTGTTATATGTATTTATGAAACATTGTTATTCAATTAGAAATTAGGAGGAATAGGTTTTCAGAGAAGCCTGGAAAGACTTGCATGAACTGATGCTGAGGGGGGAATGAGCAGAACCAAAAGAACATTGTAAACCCTAACAGCAACATGAGGTTGATGGACTTGCTTATTCCATCAGTGCAATAATCAGGGATAATTTTAGGCTATTTGTGGTGGAGAATATCATCTGTATACAGAGAAAGAGCTGTGACATTTAAGAGATCAAATACTATTGCCTTCAATTTTTTTAAAAAAGTTTTCTTATGTGCTTCATAATTTTGACATTTCTAATATTTTATTTCTTCCTCAAGGATATGTTTTTTTCTCTTAACACATTCCTTTTTTTTATCAATGCATAGCATGGAAACAGATTATCTTTTGTCAGAGGGAAGGAAGGAAGGGTGGGGGGGAAATTGTAAAATTCAAAACCTTACCAAAAATTATAGGTAGAAATTACTATTGTATATAATTGGGAAATAAATAAAATAGGTAAATTAAAAAATAGTCACATCAAACCCCAGGTGTTCAATTAACCAGCACATCATCATCCAAATGTGGAATCATTGATTACAGCAAGTGTAGAAGTTTTGAATTTTGTGGATAAGTTCATTAACCTTGGCAGTGTATTTTGAAGGGAGGTACACATTGATAATAAAGTTGACAAATCCATTGTCAGAGCTAGCTCAGTATTTGGGAGACTCTGAAAGTAATTGAGAGTGGGGAGAAGTATTAGATTGGCTACTAAACTTTAGCTCTACAGAGTTGTTGTACAGACCTCATTTCTCTATGCCTGGGAAATCTGGACAGTTAACCAGTGCCATGTTTGGAAACTGAATTGCTTCCATTTAAATTGTCTTAAGAAAATTTTCTAGTCAGAGACCAGACACTGAGCTCCTTTCTTGATCTAAACTGCCTACTATTCAAATGTTATTGCAGCAAGCAATGTTTTGGTCATGTTGTTCGAATGTCAGGTGTATGATTGCCAAAAACAAAACAAAACAAAACAATTTTAAGGAGAGCTCACACAGGGCAAGCACTCACAGGTGGGGTCAGAAAAAGTGATTCAGGGAAACCCTGAAGGTCTCTCTTAAGAGCTCTGGAACTGATTGTGCAGCATGGGAGATAATGGCAAAGGACCACTCAGAATATTTTACTCTCATCAGAGAGTTCTATGCTCTATGAGGAAGACAAAATAGAAGAAACTCAAAGGAAACACGAGTTGCATAAGTTTAGAGTAATCGTCCCTGTTATTCACATGATAAATCTGTGCTTGACCTGTGGTTGAGCAGTCTGAACTCATATTGTTGTTATCAGCCACAGTTGGGAACCCTGTTGGTTATTTCTAACACAGTGATATCATTTCAATCCTCTTTGATAAAGGACAAGAACCAGCCAACCAACCAACCATATATTCATTTTTAGATTCAGATCATTAAATATGAATAGGGTGAAGGTCAGATGTAGCAGACTCATAAGTATGGTCCTCCCTCTGTCCCCATCTTTGTCATTACCATGACTCAACTTTCTCCTCCCTTCCCTGTCCTGCTCTACTAACTCCTCCCCTAAACTCCATTTTGGAAGGAACTGCTTATGTCAGGTATCCTGTACTCGTCTCTCAGTGCTATTTCTGGCTTTCCAGACTTTGCATTGATGCTTATTTTTGATGATGATCTTTTTGTTTTAACCTCCTCTCTCTGTATTTCAGTCTTTTTTCAAATTCATTTATTTTTTCACATTACCATAATAATCTTATTGTAAAAGTAAATTTACTGCCCCTCCTCCACAAAGAGAAATCTCAAGAAAAATAAAGTGAGGGGGGAAAAAAGTGTGCTTCAGTATATTCAGACACCATCAGCTCTATCTTTGGAATAGATCACATTCTTTATCATAAGTCCATCAGAGAAGTAGATTCAATATTTTCTCCCACAATTGTTATTGCAAACTGTATTTCCCTTCATTCTGTATTTGTCCCCATTCCCATTTATTCTATTCTCTCAGTCTCTCTCTCTCTCTCTCTCTCTCTCTCTCTCTCTCTCTCTCTCTCTCTCTCTCCTTACATCCTGTCCCTCTGCAAAAGTGTGTTGTTGTATCTGACTACCCTCTCCCTTGATCTTCCATCTTTTCTATCACCTCCACCTCCCTTCCTTCCCCATTCCCTTTCTCTCATCCCTGTTCTCTTATTTTTTTCTTCTCCAGTAAGATAGATTTCTATAGCACATTAAGTGTGCATACTATTTCCTTTCTGAGCCACTTTTTTTTTAGATTTTTGCTAGGCAATGGGGTTAAGTGGTTTGTCCAAGGCCACACAGCTAGGTAATTATTAAGTGTCTGAGGCTGGATTTGAACTCAGGTACTCCTGACTCTAGGGCCAGTGCTCTATTTACTTCACCACCTAGCCGTCCCCTGAGCCACTTCTGATGAGAACGAAGGTTCTCTCACTGCCCCTCACCTTCTTTCCTTCCAATCCATTGCAAAAGCATTTTTTTTAGTCTCAACTTATTCTACCTCTCCTTTTCTTTGCTCCCAGGACATTCCTTTCTTGCCCAATGACTCCATCTTTATAATATACCTCCATATTCAACACCTTCCCTGTATTTTGTATATATACATACATATGTATATATATATATATATATATATATATATATATATATATATATATATATATACTCCTTCTAATAAATAAGAAGGTTCATATGAGTGATCAGAATCATCTTCCTATGCAAGAATACAAGCCATTCAACATCACTAAAAATTCCTCAAATGTGCACTTTGCATTCACTTTCTCTATGCTTCCCCTGAGTCCTCTACTCGATTATCAAAGTACCTGTTCAACTCTGTTCATTTCAACAAGAAAATTTGAAGGTCCCCAATTTCATTTAATGTCCATCTTTCCTCCTGAAAGAGAATGTTCAGTTTTGCTGGTTGTAATCCAAACTCATTTGCCTTACAGAATATCATATTCCAAGCCCCATGAACGATTAGTATAGTGCTAAATCCTGTATAATCCTGACTATAACTTCATGATATTTGAAATGTTTCATTATGGTTGCTTGTAATATTTTTCCCTTGACTTGGCAGGTCTGGAATTTGGCTATAACATTTTTGGAAGTTTTTATTTTGGGATCTTTTTTCAGGAGGTGATAGGTGGACTATGTGCAATTTCTATTTTGCCCTCTGCTTTTGGGATATCAGGGCAATTTTACTGAAGAATTTCTTAAAATATTAATTCTGAATTCTTTTCTGGGTACCAACTTTCAAGGAACCCAATAATTTTTAAATTATGTATTCTGTAGCCTTGTTGAGGTCAGTGATTTTTTTCCAATGAGATATTTAATAGTTACTTATCTTTTTTAAATCCTTTTGGTTTTGTTTTATTGATATTTTTCAATTCTCACAAAGTCATCTGCTTCCCTTAGCTACATTCTATATTTGGAGGAATTATTTTCTTTTTTTCATTTATTTGTTTTCATTCATTTGCCTTATGCATATGTTCAAGTCACAAAATTTCTTTCCACATCTCTTCCCACCACCCTCCCCTCAGTGGCAAAGTCAGGTTAACATTGTATATACATATTTTGATAAACATGTTTACTAATAAGTATTAATTTTTGGTGTGATGAATTAGGATTAAGAGAAAGAGATATATAAGAGAGATTTTTAGAAAGTGTTCATCAGATTCTGAAGGGCTGTTTTTATTTCTCTTCCTGTTTTGTTTTGTTTTGTTTTGTTTTGTTTTGTCTTTCATCCACTGGATGAGGATAACATAATCCATATCTTGTCTAATATAGTTGCCCAAGCTCACTGAACCACTGAGAGGGGCTGCTACCATCATTTGTTCATCTCACAATATTGTTGATGTGAATGCTGTTCCCTCGGTTCTACTCCCTTTGCTCAATATCAGATCCTATAATAATTCCATACTTCTCTAGAATCTGACTATTTGATTTATTACTCTTTGGGCATAATTCCATATTGCTCTCCAGAAAGGTTGGATCCATTCACAATTCTACTAGCAATGAATGCATCAATGTGCAAATCATCCCACAACCTTCCAAAATTGATCATTTTCCTTTTTTCTCATTTTGTTCAATCTGATAGGTGTAAGATGATACTTGATTGTTGTTTTAGTATGCATTTCTCTAACATATAATGATTTGGAAAATTTTTTCATATGATTATATATAGCTTTAATTGCTTCATTTGAAAACTGTCCATGTCCTTTGACCATTTATCAATTGATGACTGATTTGTGACCTTATAAATTTCATGCAATTCTCTATATATTTTAGAAATGAGATCTTTTTCAGAATGCCTAATCATGAAGATTGTTTCCTAGCTTTCTGCTTTCATTCTAATTTTGGCATCATTGATTTTATTAGTGCACAACTTTTTAATTTAATATAGTCTAAGTCATTCATTTTGCAATTTATAATGTGCTCTAAATCTTGTTTTGTCATAAATTTATCCCCTTTCCAATCATCAGACAGAGTATTTCTTGGTCTATAAATTAATTAATTTATGGTGTTGCCTTTTATGTCTAATCTGGAACCCATTCTGACCTTAATTTGGCATAGGGTATGAAATGTGGATTTATACCTAGTTTTTGCCATAGCATTTTCTAGTTTCCCCAACAATCTTTGTCAAATAGTGAGTTCTTATCCCAGAAGCTAAAGTCTTTGGATTTCTCAAATAGGAGATACCTGTTGTCATTTACTGTGCCGATTTTTGGACCCATCCTAATCCACTGATCCATTACTCTATTTCTAAACTAGTCCCAAGCATTTTTGATGACTACTGCTTTATTGTATAGTTTTAGATCTGGTAGAGCTAAGCCACCTTCCTTTACATTTTTTTCATTAGTTCCCTTCTATTCTTGACTTTTTTGATGCTCCAGATGAATCTTGTTAATATTTTGTGTAGCTCAGTAACATAGTTATCTGGAAATTTGATTGGTGTGGCACTGAACAAATAATTTAATTTGGGTAGAATTGTTACTTTTAATATATTAGCTCGACCTAAGCATGAGCATTTGACATTTTTCTAATTATTTAGATCTGACTTCATTTTGGTCGGAAGTACTTTATAGTTGTGTTCATACACTTTCTGGATTTGTCTTGGGAGGTAGATTCCCAGGTATTTAATGTTGTCTATTGATATTTTACTTGTTTTCTTTTGTTTTGGTTTGGTTTTTGCCAGGCAATGGAGTTAAGTGACCTGCCCAAGGTCACACAACTAGGTAATTATTAAGTGTCTGAGATCAAATTCAAACTCAAGTCCTCTGACTCCAGGGCTGGTGCTCTATCTAATGCACCACCTACCTTCCCCTATAGTTTTTCTAAGTAGAGTTTCTCTTTCTATCTTTTGCTCATATGTAGAAGTACTGATGATTTATGTGGATTTATTTTATATCTTGCTACTTTGCTGAATTTTTTAATTGTTTCACAGTTTTTTAGATGATTTTTCAAGTTCTCTAAGTATATGATCATATCATCTGCAAAGAGTGAAAGATTTTCTCCCTCACTGAAAATTCTTATTCCTTCAATTTCTTTTTCTTCTCTTACTGCTATAGTTAGCATTTGTAATACTATCTTGAAAAGTAAAGATCATAATGGACATCCTTGTTTCACCCCTGATTTTATTGGAAATGGTGTTTGTTCCTATTACAGATAATATTTGTTGATGGTTTCAGATGGATAGACACTATTTATAATTTTAAGGAAAACTCTATTTATTCCCAAACTTTCTAATGTTTTTAATAGGAATAGATGTTATCTTTTTATAGGATTTTCAAAGGCAAATGGGGTTAAGTGGCTTGCCCAAGGCCACATAGCTAGGTAATTATTAAGTGTCTGAGGCCAGATTTAACTCAGGTACTCCTGACTCCAGGGCTGGTGCTCTATCCACTGCTCCACCTAGCTGTCCATGGATGTTATATTTTATCAAAGCTTTATTCAGCATCTATTGAGATAATCTTGATTTTTGTTAATTTTACTATTAATAGGTAAAATTATGTTGAGCGATTTCCTAAAAGAGGGAAGAAAGGGAAGGGGGGGTGGACATGAGGGGGGCAAACACACTGAAGGTGGTATATTCCAAAACAAAATACTGGGGAATATGGATAAAGTTAAAAAAGGGGGGAAATGCAACCTGAGGGAAGATAGTATTGAGGGCAACAAAGAGTTAGAAATTATAACTTTTAATGTGAATGAGATGAATTCTGCCATAAAATGTAATCAAGTTACAGAGTGGATTCAAAACCAGAATCCATCAATGTGCTGCTTACAAGAAACTCATTTGAAGTAGAGAGATACATATAGAGTAAAGATAAAAGATCAGAGCAAAATATAGTTTGCTTCACCTGAAGTGAAAAAAGCAAGGGTAATAATCTTTACCTCAGACAAAGCAGCTGCAAAAATGGATTTCATTAAAAGAGATAAGGAAGGAAACTATATCCTCCTAAATGGTACCATAGACAATGAAGCAATTTCAATGCTTAATATGTATACAACAAGTGTTATAGCATACAACTTATTGGAGGAGAAGTTGAAGGAGTTAATGAAAGACACAGACAATAGAACTCTACTGGTGGGAGACCTTAACCTCCCACCCCTTAGATTTAGTTAAATCTAACCATAAAATAAACAAGAAGGAAGTTAAGGAGGTAAATAGAATGTTAGAAAACAAAGACATGATAGATCTTTAGAGAGAATTGAATGGGGAATAGAAAGGAATTTGATTTTTTTCCTGTAGTTCATGGCACATAAGCAAAAATTGACATTGTACTAGTACATAAAATTCTTATAATCAAATGCAGAAAGGCAGAAATAGTGAATATATCTTTCTCAAATAATAATGCAATATAAATCACATGCAGTAATAGACCTTGGAGAGATAGACCTAAAACTAATTGGAAATTAAATAACCCCATTTTAAAGAATGTGTGGATAAAACAACAATTTATAGAAAGAATTAAAGATTTCATCCTAAATAATGACAATAACAAGACAACATACCAAAACTTATGGGATACAGTCAAGGTAGTTTTCAGGGTATATATTTTATCTTTAAATACTTACATGAATATATTAGTGAAAGAAGACATCAATGAACTCAACATGCAACTAAAAAAAAACTAGAAAAAGAATAAATTAAAAAACAAAATTAAATACTAAATTAGAAATTCTAAAAATTAAAGGAGGAATTAATAAAATTGAAAGCAAGAAAACTATAATAATAAATGAAATAAATGAAACCCAAAGTTGGTTTTATGAGTAAAGCTATAAAATTGATAAATTTCTGGTTAATTTGATTTAAAAAAGAAGAAAATCAAATTGCTATTATTGAAAAGGGTGAAGTCACTATCAGTGAGGAGGAAATTAGAGAATTAATTTGGAAATATTTTGCTCAACTGCATGCCAATAAATTTGATAAACTTAATGAAATGGATAAATATTTATAAAAACATAAGTTCCCCAGCTTAAATGAAGAGGACATTAAATATCTAAATAACCCTATCTTAGAAAAAGAAATTAAATAAACCATTATTGAACTCCTTTAGAAAAAATCTCCAGGGCCAGAGGAATTCACAAGGTTATTATAGCAAACATTTAAGAAATAATTGGTTACAATTCAATAAGAACTCTTTGGAAATATAGTTAAAGATGGAACTCTGTCTAACTCTTTCTATGATACCAATATGGTGCTGATATCTAAACCAGGAAGACTCAAAACAGAGAAAAAATTTATAGACCTATCTCCCTGATGGATATAGATGCAAAAATCTTAAGTAAAATCTTAGGAAATTGATTACACCAATTTATCACTAGGATAATACACTGTGACAAGTAGGATTTATCCCAGGAATGTAGGGTTGGTTCAATATTAGGAAAACTGTTAGTATAATTAACAATATCATTAATAAACCTATCAGAAAACATATGATTATATCAATAGATGCTGAAATATCCTTTGAAAAAATATAGCACCCATTCATACTAAAACACTAGAGAATGTTGGAATAAATAGATTGTTCCTTAGAATAATAAGCAGTGTCTATCTGAAACCATCAACAAGTAGTATATGCAATGGGGATAAGCTAGAGTCATTCCCAATAAAGTCAGGGGTGAAACAAGAATGCATTAACACTGCACTGCTATCATTCAATATTGTGCTAGAAATGTTAGCTTCAGCAATAAGAGAAGAAAAAGAAATTGTAGTAATTAGAATTGGGAAAGAAGAAACAAAACTCTCACTCTTTGCTGGTGACATGATGGTATACCTAGAGAATCCTACAAAATCATCTAGAAAAGTACCAGAAACAATTAGCATCTTTAGCTATGTCTCAGTTTATAAGATGCACCCTAATAAATCCTCAGCATTTCTATATATTATTAACAAGATACAGAAGCAGAAGTTAGAAAGAGAAATCCTATTCAAAGTAACTTTAGACAATATAAAATCCTTGGGACTCTACCTACCAAGGCAGACTCAGAAACTCTATGAAAACAACTACAAAATACTTTTCAGATAAATAAAATCAGATTTAGATAACTGGGCAAATAGCTACTGCTCATGAATAGGCCAAGCTGATATATTAAAAATGAAAATTCTATTTAAATTAAGCTACTTATTTAGTGCCATACCAATCAAAATTCCAAAAATTTACTTTAACTTAAATTAATGAGTTAGAAAAAATATAATTAAATTCATATGGAGAAATAAAGTTTCCTATTTGCCCTGGCTGGGTACCAATAATTTTGTTAAGATGTTTCATTAGTATCATTTCTTTGATATAATTATACATTTCTTGTAGATGTTGGATACAAAAACTTTGACTTTTTCATCTTCTGAATTTGTATATTTTTAATATTTTTAAATTTTTAATTGTTTTATTTATATTTTTATTTCTTTATTTATATGTTTCTACGTCTTGTTTTAAGAGGAAACATAACCCCCCCTTTTCCCCATAAAAATAAAAGAACTCAGTCTGTGTTCAAACCCTTCAGCTCTGTCTCTGTGGTGGAACACATGCTTTATGATAAGTCTAATAGAGAAATTACTTCCATATTTCTCCACATTTGGTCTAATTGTAATTCTCTCCATCCATTCCTCCCCACTACCATTTATTATATTTCCCTTCTCCTTTAACTCTGCCCCTCTTCAAACGTGTGCTATGGGGGAGCTGGGTGATGCAGCTGACAGAACACCAGCCCTGGGGCCAGGATGCCCTAACTCTACATCCCACTGCAGAGACCTAGCAACCACCCAGCCCTATGTTCCCAGAAAGGCAACCCAATCCTAACACCTAGTAAAAAGTAAAAAAAAGTGTGTTGTATCTAACTACCTTTTTCCATGATCTATTCTCTCCTCTGTCACCTATATCTCCCCCTCCTCTTCCCCATCCCCTATCTCCCATTCCCTTCCTCTCTTTTTTCCTCCATATTTCTTTATCCTATTAAGTATGTTTACTTTTTCCTCTCTGAGCCATTTCTGATGAAAATGAAGGCTCCCTCATTCCCCCTCTCCTTCCCTGCTTCCATACCACTGCAAAATCTTTTTCTTGTCTCTTTTACATGAAACACCTTGGTCCATTCTTTCTCTCCCTTTTCCTTTCTCCCAGTATATTCCATTTGCACCCATTGACTCCATTTTTACAATTTATTATACCATCAAATTCAGCTCCCTCCTATTCCTTATCTAAATAGGCTCCTTCTAATTTCTCTATTAAATGAGAAGGTTAATATGAGTATTATCTGCTTTATCTTCCCATGCAGGAATACATGCAGTTCAATATCATTAAATCTCTCATAATTTACCCTTCTTGTCTACCCTCTCTATGTTTCACCTGAGTCCTGTACTTGGAGATCAAACTTTTGGTTCAGCTCTGACCATTTCAACAGGAACATTTGAAATTACCCTATTGGGTTTAAAGACCATCCTCTTCCCTGAGTCCTTAATATGATTGCTGGTAAGTCCTGTATAATGTTGACTGTAGCTCCACAATATTTGAATTGTTTCCTTCTGGCTGCTTATATTTTCTCTTTGCTTTGGGAGTTGTGGAATATGGCTATAATATTCTGGGAGTAATTTTTTAATATTTTTCAGGGGGAGATCAGTGGAATCTTTCAATTTCAATTTTACGATCTGTTTCTAAGATATCAGGGCAATTTTCCTGTTGAAATTCTTTAAAAAATGTTGTCAAAGTTCTTTTCCTGATCATATCTTTCAAGTAGCCCAATAATTTTTAAACTGTCTCTTCGGGATCTGTATTCTAGGTCAGTTGTTTTTCAATGAGACATTTCACATTTTCTTCTAGTTTTTCATTTGATATTGTTACATGGTTTATTTATTCCTCTCAAAGTCATTAGCTTCCTTAAGCTCCATCCTATGTTTAAAGGAGTTCTTTTCTTCAGACAGCTTTCTTAACTCCTTTTCCATCTAGTCAATTCTGCTTTTTTAAAGTATTCTTCTCATTAACTTTGTGGAATGATTTTCCCATTTGATCTAAAGTGGTTTTTGACATGTTTCCTTGAGCATTTTGGGGGATCTCCTTGACTAAACTATTGACTTGGTTTTCATGTTTTTCTTGCAACTCTCTCATTTATCTTCCCAATTTTTCATTTACTTCCCTTATGTGATTTTCAAAATCTTTGTAAAACTCTGCCATAGCCTAAGCCCAATTACAATTTTTCTTTGAGGGTTTGGATACAGAATCTTGGACTTTCTCATCTTCTGAACATGTGTTTTGATCATGGGGGCATGGAGGCATGGGACCAAAGGAATTGTTTATAGTTAGGTTCCCTTTTTTCTGTTCATTCATTTCCTCAGCCTGTGCCCTGGTTTGATGGTACTTCCTGAGCTTTTGAGTTGTTATTGGGACACTCCTGCAAGGACTTCAGTTTCTTCAAGATCTTTTTGAAAGTTTCTGACTACTCTTCTGGCCTTTGTTTTCATCTATGCATGACTGCAAGCACACTGCTCTGCCCTGGACCTGTGAGGATGTTCTCTGCTCGAATCTGCTCTGCTTTGGTAGTATGGGGGCCCAGACTGTGACCAGGGTTGGAATATGGAGAAAGCATAAGACTCCTTTACAGGGGACAGAAGAGAGACCTCAACAGTATCCCCCTACCACCTTACCTTCCATGGGCTGAGCACTCTGGGAGCAGCTGCCAGGTCGCTCCTTGCTGGGCAGCTCTGCAGGGCTGCTTCTGTTTCCTGGAATTTGGGCTTCTTCAAGGGCTGCTGCTGAACTGAGGGCCATTTTTGCCTGGGCTCTGTGCTCACTCTGGAAGAGGTTTCCCCACTGATCTTCCAAGTTGTGCTTGGTGTTCCCTGGTTTGGCAGGTCAGGAAATTCTGCTGCCATGATCTGGTGTTTCCAGAGACTCAGGAACTCTGAGGGCTGTTCCTGGAGGCTGGAACTCCTTCACTCCAGCATTGTGATCCTGGCTGCCTCACCCTCCAACCCTGTGGAATAGAGCCTTCCCATGATCTTCCAGTTACTTTGGGCTGGATAATTTCCTCACTAGATCTTTCTGTGGGTTCTGTCTCTCACATATTTAGTTAGACTCATAATTTTAAGGTTTTTGGAATATTTTGGAAGAGATCTCCCAAAAAAATCCTGTCCTCATGCTGCCATCTTGGCCCTGCCATTTTATATTTTCATCCTCCATGTGACCAAAGTGATAGCCAATAATCATATTCTTTTTCTTGTTTGTTCTCAGTTACCCATCCTATGACTTGATTTTAATTCTTTGTTAAGTTGGGATAATGCTTCCAGGGTGAAGGACACACTTTCTCAAGCTTTTGAGGGTTTTTGAGAAATGCTTTCCTGACCTATTCTTTGGTCTGTGGATTACCATAAACACTTCCCTCTGCCTTGGAACTGTGAGGAGGCTCCCTGTTCAGTGTATGAGGCTCCAGAAAGGGACTTGGATCTGAGTATGGGCAAAACAACAGAGTTCTGCCCAAGGATAGCAGAGATGCCTCTGCAGTCTCCCCTGACATCCTTACCATCATGGAATGAACACTCTGGAAGTAGCTGTTGGGTGGTTCTACACATCTGCTTCTGATTTTTGGGCCACAGCTCTGCTGAGAACTGAGGTGAGGCCTGTACTGGTCTGGACACTATTTGCTCTCTGGTGCAGCAGAGGTTTCCTGCTAATGTTCTAAGTTGTCCTTGGTGATCCTTGGGCTGAGAGGTCTGGAAACTGCCCTTGCTGCCATAAACTCAGGCACCCCCAGTGACTGAGGCATACCAAGGGCTCTTTCTGGATGACTGGAACCAGTGTTTTGCGGAAGCAATTGCAACCTGGGCTGTGCTGCGGCTTTTTCCAACCCTGGTGGAACAGACCCTTCATAGGCATTTTCCAAGTACTCTTGTGCTGAAAACTGTTTCAACTAGTCTTTCTGTGAGTTCTGTCATGCTAGAATTTGGTTAGAATCACAATTTGAAGGCATTTGGAGTGGTCTTATGGAGAACTTCTGAGATTTCCTTCCTTCATTCTGTCATCTTGGTTTTTTTAATACTTTTATATGTTAATCCACTCTTAGAATTTTAGCTCTTAGAGTAGAGGGGCTATCTTTATTTTTTCTTATATTTATTTTTCCACTTAGAGTATTCCATCAATATATGAATGTAACATGGTTAATCAGTGCTTGTGGATTTGAATTATTAGAAATGATGCATTTCTAGACTTCTCGGAACTTCATTTTTCTCATCTATTAAAGGATGGTGTACTATATAGTCTTCCCAACTGCAACAGTGTGCCTTACTGTAAGTCTCATAAATTCATTCTCATCAGACAAATGAGAATTGTTGAATATAGAATTCTGTGCTTTAAATAAGTGGTGTGTGTAAGATAATAATAATAATAATAATAATAATAATAATAATAAAGGCATACTAGGTAAAAGGAAGATTGCCACCCCAAACTGTATATAAAATGATAGGTTCACATTCAATGATCTGCAACTTCTTTTAGGCTCCAAAGTTACATCATTTTAGCTAATATTGAAAAATCAACCAGTCAGAATTTATTAAATAGTAATTATATGCCTGGCATTGTTCTAGGTGACAATGTCATATTAAAAAATTGATACTCTTAAGGAGATTTTTTGTGATATTGTGATAAATTATGCTACCAGAAAGGAAAGAAATGTATCTTTGGCTTCTTACTTTCCAGGGAGTATTGAGTATGAAATGGGATACGAGGAAAATGTATTGTAAACTTGTATTTGCTATGAAAATTTAAGACTTTTTTATCATCAAAAAGATAGATTTTTAGAAAAAATATTTACATTCAAAAATGCTTTTCCATTACCTGTTAGTATCACTAGATCTCAGCAATGTTTATGAATGTATACTGTTACAAACACTTTACAGATTATAAAAGGCAAAGAGTACTATAAGAACTTATCTAATATGACACCTTGACCCAGAAGCCTGATATCTTGATATACACAAGCTAGGAACTTCATGAAATTTTCACTTTTCATTTCTAAATAACTCTATTAAATATCATCATTTCCAAATTTTACTTCCTGTATATGTATATTTTACATGTACATAAAAATATATTCATGCCCATTCTGTCTCTTCCAAAAGTTTGCTCCTCTGTCATCACCATTCTGTCATTTGTTTTTAATTTCTTTCTCTGTTAACTCATTTCCTAAAACCTACAAACCTTAAGTCTCTTCTATCTTGAAAAAAATTCACTTGACCCTTTTATTCCTATGTCTATTCTGTATATATTCTATTATCTATTTTATTCCTATATCTTTTCTATCCTTGGTATCTAAACATCTTGAAAAGACCATCCACAATGAATACCTGTTCATTTTTTCCACTTACTCCTTTCTTAAGCCTTTACAATCTGGCTTTCATCCTCATCCTTCTATATAGACTCTCATTTCCAAAGTTAGTAATGGTCTCTACATTGACAAATCCAGTGATATTTTCTCAGTCCTCATTCTATTTAGATTCTCTTCATCCTTCGATATTGTAGATCACTTTCTCTTTCCTGATCTCTTCTCTCTAGAGTGTTGGAACTCCACTCTCTTGATTCTGCAGCTAATTAGTTTTTCTTCAAAGTTCTGTCCTGGACCCTCTTCTCTTCTCCCTCTATATTATTTCACTTACTGATCTCATTAGCTTCCATGGAGTTAATTACCCACTCTGTGGTGATTCTCAGATCTACCCTCCCTAACTCAATCTCTCTGTTGACCTCCTATCTCACATTTCCAACTGACTTTCAATCATCTCAAATTGGGTGCTGGTAGGCATCTTAAACTCACTATATCCAAAATAGATCTCATTATTTTTCCCAAACCCTTTCCATCTCCTACCTTCCTTTTACTGTAAAGGGCAACATCATCCTTTCAGTTCCTCTGTCTCAAACTTCGAAGTTATCTTGGCTTCCTCATTGTTACTCACTTCTTATATCCAAGTTATTATCAAAGTCTCTCGGTTTCACCATTGCAACATCTCTCAAAATCTCCCCCTTTCTCTGAAAAATGCTCTCAATTCAGTTTAGACTTCTTCATCTTGTTCCAGGATTATTATAATAACATTTTGATTGATCTACCTATCTCAAGATTCTCCCTATTCCACTCCACCATCCATTCAGCTACAAAAGTAATTTTCCATAAAGTAGGTCTGATCATGTCACCATTCTAATCAATAAATTCCAATTCTTTCTGATTGTCTCTAACATCAAATACAAATGCTCTAATTGACATTCAAAATCCTTTATTTCATAGTATCCTCCTATTCTCTCAGTCTTCCTAAAACCTTGATTCTGACTCGTACTATTTGATCCAAACTCATGACTGTTTCAAAAATAGTTCCAGTCATTATCTCTAGTTGTTCTCCTTGCCTGGAATATTCTTTCTCCTCCCCTCTGACTTGTGACCACCCTGACCTTTTTTATAGTCCTAATTAAAATCTCACCTTCAACAGGAAGTCTTTCCCAACCCATCTTAAATTTTTCCTCTGTTAATTTTATATTTATGCTATATAGAATTTGCTTTTTATATATTTGTTTGCATATTGTCTCCCTCATTAGAGTTTAAGGTTCTTGAGGGCAGAGATCGTCTTTTGGATTGTTTTTCTACTCCTTAGTCCTTAAAATAATATTTATAACATGGCAATCACCTAATAAATATTTATTCATTGATTGATTGAGTGAAATATATATATATATGGATATATACATATGTATGTGTGTTGATTAATATATAAACATACAAATATACATATATATATATATATACATATTTAGTTACTCTCTTTGAAAACTATAATTCTCAAATACCATGTAGATTATTAAAGATACATGGAGATACTGACACTAATTATAAATAAATAAAATGGTTGGTTGTATAAAAAGACAATTGTATTTTTCATCCCATCTGGTCATATAATCATACTTGAATGTGATTAAGTCATGTAAATATGTTCTATTTTATTGGCTTGATGAAATGAATCCCAAAACCAATTCTCAGGAGGCTAAGCAGATGTTAATGGTATAATATTTTTCTAAGAAATTTCATTCTTTTATAAATAGCCAATTTCATGAATTAAAGACTGGAAGATAAGGAGAATAACATGTATACCATATTTTGTTTGCAATAAGTCTTTTATGTATGACTTGTGGAAAAGATGAGAGATGTGGATCAAATTATAAGGACAATAAACTATTATGAATAAATATATAAAATATAAAAGACTTTCCTCTACTTCAACCCCATAATTTTTAGGTGAGGAAATGGAGGCTCATGTAAACAGTTGAAATTATTTAAAAAGTCAGTTTCAGAGGGGTAATATCTAGCAATTTACAGATACTTAATGGAGATCTCATAAGAAATGTTAGGACAATGTTGGTGACTTCATTCTGTTTGACGTTTTTGTCAGTGATTTTTATGAAGGAATACTTTATCTGAGACAACTAGGGTCAACTTATTCTGCCCCAAGATATACTCTGGGAGTTTCAATTAGAATACCATAGAATGTAGAACTAGAGAGGGATTTAAATTTCTATTCTAGGGGCATTTAGGTGGCACAGTGGATAGAGCATCAGCTGTGGAGTCAGGAGGACCTGAGTTCAAATCCAGCCTCAGACACTTAATAATTACCTAGCTGTGTGACCTTTGGCAAGTCCCTTAACCCGATTGCTTTGCAAAAAACAAACAAAAAAAAAACCTAAGAAAATTCTATTCTAAGTTCCTCATTTTACAAATGAAGAAACCAAGGCCCAGAAAGAATAAATGACTTTTTCCATATTACAGTTTGGTTAGTAGACAAAATATAATCTGAACTCTTATGTATTGATTCCAAATTCATGGATATTTGACTTTAAACCTTCCTTCTACTAAACTAGCTAGTAAAAGATGTATACTTTTCAGAAATTTCTGTAGCCCTGAGTCCATCAGATTTATTACATTTTTCTTTCATTATTAGAATATTTTCTCCAGTAAACAATAGTATGCTTTGTAGCCTGTGACCAATGAAATAAACCGTTAATTGTGCATATTCATGAGAAGAAAGGCAGGAGAGTGATAGGCTTCTAACTGCAACTCTTCCCACCACTCTGAAGAATAATGTTTCTATTGGCTTCTGAACTTCTCTGGGCACAGAGAAAATTTACATTCTTTCCTCTTCATCCATTTTCCAAAAGACAGAAGAATACAGGTAAATACTCTCCCCTCTAGCAGAGAAGTAATAGGAAGAAAGCATGATAAATGTTTAAAATGAGGGTGTCCATGAGATGTGGGTTTTTAAATCTTGCCTACTATTTCTCCTCCACTCAGGTCACACTCTAATACACTAAAGTTCTACTTAAATACTCCACCTTAAATTTAGAGCTAGCATAATGTTTTTTGAATTCCAAGCTCTAGGCTAGTGCTGAAGACCAGTGTGCAGGTATATGTTATTTTTCTTCTTCTTTGAAAAAAAAATATTTTTTTAATATCAATGGCATCCTTTCTTGTTAACAAAAGAAATAAAACTACTCAATCACTTAAGTGACTTGTGATATTGGTTTATGATGTCTTTTTGTTCTTCTCAGAAACTACTCATGGAGAGATAAGTCATTACATTCTGCCAGTTCCTGCATTGGCACATTAAAAACAGAAAAAAAAGATCTCACTAGATTTCATTTCAAAATTATATTACTTATAAATATAGTTCTGTAGATAAGTTCTGTAGATAAAGTGGTTCATAAACTTGTTAAATATCTGAAGATCTTGAAATTTATAAGGAAATTTAATTTATTATAGGATATAACCATGCTATGAAAAGAATGAGTGTTGTTAAAACAATCGAGCCAATTCTAATAAAAATGGAATTCAATTGGGATAAATGTAAATTCATACACTAAGACTGAAAAAATAATTAGTTGTTTCAATATATGTTTAGATCCATAATGATCTAGTCACATGTCTCCTATCTCATACTGAAGCAAATGATTTTACATTTTTTCCAATTGAATTTCAAATTATTAGAATTGAACTCATTGTTTTAATAATTTTAAATTTTCCATTAAGTGGCTTAAATCTCAGTATGAGGTAATAGTATGACATGGCAGCCAAAATAAAATTATTGTAAATTTAGGTTAAATTAACTAAAAGTTAATAAAAGGGAAAATTTAGTTTTTCTCTGTATTATACCATTTCAGCAGATTTTCCTTGGTGATAATCTATTTTAGGAGGGAGAATGATGAATTGCTGAATGATCAGATCAACATCACCAAGATGAGTAGGCTTCTTAAAATAATAATCATAAAAAGAATTTATATAGTGCTCTTTCTGATTTTCATCTCATTTTATTCTGGAAATAATATTTAGCCTGGCAAATTGGTACTATTATTATATCCATTTTACAAATAAGGTATTAAGTTAATTAATTGAGTTGGATTAACTTATTTGTCCAAGGAAACAGACTGCAAATTTCTGAAGTTAGATTTGAATTCAGTTTTGACTTCAGATCCAGAACTCTACCCTCTGCAAAACCTAGATGTCTACATGTATATCAAAAATATGTCTGAGTTGAAAGATTTGGGAATGCTTAACTTGGAGAAATTTGAACAGAGAAAACATGATGACTGCTTTCAAGGATATTAAAAGCTGTCATAGAAGAGGGATTAAACTTCTTAGTCTTTGTTCTGGAGGACTGAATTAAAACCATTTAAAACTTAAGACATAACATAAGAATTTAATGACTTGAAGTGGCTAGGTGCCTAGGGGAGGCTAGGTGGTACAGTGGATAGAGCACTGGCCCTAGAGTCAGGAGGACCTGAATTCAAATCTGGCCTCAGACACTTAATAATTACCTAGCTGTGTGGTCTTGGGCAAGCCACTTAAGCCCATTGCCTTGCAAAAAAACCTAAAAAAAATTAATGGCTTGTCTTGGGAGGTAGAGGATTCCCTACAATGGAATATCTTTAAGATAATGTAGTATAACCACTTATTTATAGATATTTTGGATATTTAGAGACGTGTTCTTGGGTAGGGCTTTTACTTGCAAATCTTTAAAATCCCTTCCAATCCTGAGATTCAATGTTACATATATTTGTAATATCTCACTTCTATACAATGTTTTGATATTTTCTAAGATATTTGCATATATTGTCATATTTGAATTACACATTGATGAATAAGAGTGAAGAGATGTAAGTTCAAGTTTTTTATCTGTGACTTACATCCTCTGAAACTTAAATAAGCCACTTAATTGGTTTGGTCCTAAGGTTCCTCACCAGTATAATGAGGGCATTTAAGTAGATCTCACAGGTACTTCCTTAACTATATATTTATGTTCCTATGATTTTTTTCTCACCTGGAAATTAAGTACTCTTATTATTTCTATGTTGCTGAATAGGAAGTTCAAAACACAGAAAATTGAAATAAACTGTCAAGGGTCTATGACTGTTTTGTGGCAAGAAAAAGGAGTGAAATTCACATCTTCTTGTCACCAATTTCAAAATTCTATCCCAGAAATCCCAGAACTCCAAAAAAAAAAACAGTGGCATTCACAATTCATTAGCTGTAATACCCTTGAAATGAATGTTGAAGTAAGAACAATAATAATTTTTCTGAGGACTTGGCATTTTTATATTTGGCCCCAGAATTAATTCCCATTCCCTGAATTTCCAAATGTTAATTCATTGATTGTTGTGGAAGTTTCCCTAACCTAAGTTTGAGACACACAATATCTGAAATCAATGACCAAGAAATCACACATGATTTTCCATTATTCCTTACTATTATATTAGGAGAAGTAGAATTCATCTCTAGGAGCAGCTTTTGGATAGGAAAATCTATTTATCTGTGCCAGCATTTCCTTGAGAATCTGCCAAGCTTGACAAACCAGGAAATCTTGATTGGAAGCCAACATTTCCAGTGGTCAAACTAAAAAAAATTATCATTTAATAAAAGCTACCAATATCAGGAATTCCTTGGTATGTGGTTGAGATTTCAGGTGTTATTTCAGAGTTTTATTATTTTATAGTCACAGTTTATTCAGAAAGATTGATTCCAAAATAACTCATGGAAAACAGTTGTAAATCTTTCCACTAGCAGGAATAGCTTGTTTTGTGGCTAACAAAGAACTCAAGGGATTCTAGTCTTTCATCTGCTTCTTACGAGATACAGCTTTTCTTATCATAAGATGAGTCTGCCAGGATTACTCGCCAAATCAGGAATCATCATTGGCAGGCAAGGAAATTTAAATGACTTCCTCATTTGGTAATCAAGGAAACTTGATGGTGACCCATCAAAAATTGGCCTTTGTTAAATCTCACAATGCTTTCAATCCATTACTTAAGATTTTGAAGAATGTCAGACATATAAGTTCCTCTGTGCAGAAATAAACATGATGACATAGTTATTAGGGGTATTAATATTGAATACTAATTGAATAAAATATTCTTTAAAACAGCTGTTAGAGATTCAAATTTGTCATCTGTCTTTTAACAACAAAGTAAGAATCTTAGAAATAAAATGCAATATTGTCTTGCTTTCTTTTGAGATATGGAAATTCATGTGGTTAAACAATTTAAATATGATTTCTATATGAACCAAAAGGAAAAATGCATGAGATTTAGTTACTGGAAATTGTAAATTTAATTGGAGAAAATTTAGAGCCTATTTAGTTTATAATTTACAAATTGGAAAATAATCCATAGCTATAATGATTCACTTTTTTCTTCCTCTTTTATTCTTCTCCTTTCCTCATGCATCATTTAATCAGAAAATGCCCACTAGTTTCAAAGAGAGTCCTTTGTTGAGAGATGAAAAATTATCTGAATGTCAATATATGTGTCCCTGTTTAAAAAAAAAAAACAAAACAGGGAGAGTAGGACCGTGATTGAAAGAAAACATTCAGGTGATTTAGAGACTTATATTCGTGTCAATAAGATAAGATTTAACTTAGCTTTATGGAAATATGAAGTTTAATTTTATCGCTGCTTCCAAAACACTTTTTGCCACCCATTTTTGATCAGATATTATTTTTTTTAATAAAATATACTATTTTTTAGGATTCTTGAACTCTGGATTTTATCCACTCTCTAGTTCTTCACCATCAGACTTACAACAGATTTCTCTCCCCTGGTAGCTCATCTTTTCACTTTTCCAGTGTTCCTTCATATAGAAAATTCCTAAATTGGAATATAATTTCCTTTGACATAGAAATTGTACTGTTCTCTTGTGTTTGTATCTCTTGGTGTTAGCACAGTTCCTTCAAATTAGTATTTATTAATTATTTTATCAATATATTCATCCATCCATTCATCCCTCTCGTTTTCTAGATGATGATGATGATGATGATGATGATGGTGTTGATGTTGGTAGCAGTGATGGTGGCCAATTAATTCACTGTTATGTAGATAAATTCCAAATAACTCATCAAATATTTGTTAAAACTTTATTGCTTGTGTTGTACTGTGTTAAAATTAAAAGATATTAAGATGTAAACTAAAATGTCTTTTTCCTCAGAGTCCTGCAAAGGATATAGCATAAAAACCTGGAATTGAGTGCAAAAAATATACAAAACAACATTAAAGAGGATGAAAGTTTTAATAATTGGACTGACATTTTCTTAGAAACTTCTTTTCATAAAGTGTTCAAAGCAACCTGGTTGTGAAATAATTCACAAATCTGTAATTTGAGTAATTTGAGCTTGAATCCTTATTCTATTATTTCTACTCATGGTAGATAAACCCTTCCAATTATACTAGAAAATAAAAGTAAACAACTTTAATTAAAGAGAAGAGTTTCAGCTCTCAGTGGCGACAGTATCTAGGAATATCTAGGAAAATTTATTTGTTCATAGGATCATAAAATCACAATATTTAGATATAGTAGGAAAGAAGGAAGACAGGAAAGAAGGAAACAAGAGAATGAAGAAAATAAGAAAATAAATAAGGATATGAGTGGAAAGAAGGAATATTATTGTGTAATATCTTCACCTCTAAACCTCCAGCTGTTTAACGATCAATACCCATGGCAGGAATGAAGTTTTCTTCTCTTCCTCTATAACTCTGGTAAAGATTTCCACAGTTCCATAAGAAATAGATAAAGGCCTGAAAACTGAAGCACTTCTAGATAAAAACTGGTTTGGTCAGATAGACTTCTGATTGCTTTGATGAGCCCTGACAGTTGAGGACCTCGACATTTATTACATGAGAACAGTGTACTCACAGGTTCCTTGAATTTAGAGTTTTTTGAGTTTAAGATTCCCATCAGAAGAAAGCTAATGATCATAGAGTTAGGGTTCAAAATTCCTCAAAATTCATTGAGTCTGTTTCCTTCATTTTGCAAATAGGGAAACTGAGGTTCAGCATTTTCTTCCTATTCTTTTGAGATATGAAAATATATATGATTAAACAGTTTAAATATGAAATCTAAACCATGGATCACAGGAAAGATCCTGACATGTTCTAAGAAATAGATTCCTCTTTAGAGATTATTTTATACTGATTTCACCTGGAACTTTGAGGAACATCCTAAAGGAGATCTGTAACAATTTTTTAAAAAAAAAGTTTAGCCCAATAATGACCAGAAGATCAAATAACTGAAGAATGTCTATTGTCCAGATTACAACAATGACTTATATGGATGGTATATGATAATAGTCCATCATTATGCATATATCAGGTAAGCTGTATATCATCATAACTTCCAAATTCACCTCCAAACAATCATAAAACAACACCATGAAACAAATCCTAGAATACCAGACCCAGCAGAAAGTTGTGCTAAACACAACCAAGAAAGTTGAAAGATCAGTGAGAAATGTACTTATTTTGGGTAAAAAAGGAACACAGTCAAGAATGGAAAACATTCAAGTAAGCCAGCAGCAAGACTTAGCAAAATAGTGAGAAATCCTGGGTCCAGTGTGGTGGAAAAGGAAATGTCAACACCAGGATATCTGCTTCCCTGTCACACACCTCAGCATTGCCAGGTAAACAGGAAGACTCCAGTTTTGACAAACAGCATATCCTTCAGTGTAGCCCCAAGCAAACAGTTGGCCTCCTGTGGATGGTCTTCCATGTGTTTCAGCACAGCCCCAGGAAAACAGGTAGATGCCAACCCCAAGGATGTCTAAGCAAACAAGCAGTTGCCAATGCCAGCTTCTGTATCAGTGCTTCAAATATTGAAACAGGAAGCCTTCAGAGGCTAGACTATTATGTGCTTCAGTGAGGTCCTGAGTAATAAATAAGGAATAATTATATAAAATTCAAATAATTTTATTATTCTAATATTATAATTATATTTATATAAATTTATAATAAAGAAAATATCCTACAGGCCTCTGCATATACTAGAGACTGCCAGTAGTATACCAGTGGCAGGCAAGCTGTCAGACCCCTAAGACCTCAAGAAGTGCCAGTCACCCTTTGAACTACTCTCCCACTGCAACACCAGAGTAGAGGTTCTTTTGTGAGCCTCAGGACAATATCAGTGCAAGGTTTGTAGTCAATGACATAAGAAGCCTGAGAAAGTGCTCCTTCCACCCAGGAACAAAACTCAAATTTAAAAGAAAGAAAAAAGTTCCCAAAATGAATGAAAAACAATAACAAAAACATAATCGGATCATAGAAAGTTATGATCATTATGGTGAAAGAATGGTGAAATAAGACCAAAACACAAGATCAGAAGAGGAAAACAATGCCAAAACACCCATGAGCATGACTACAAAGTAAAACATAAAGTAGTCTCAAGGCTAGAAAGAAATCTGGAGCAATTCAAAAAGAAGCTTAAAAATCATATAAGAAAGGTAGAAGAAAAATTCAGAAAAGAAGGGGGTATAGAGCCATGATGGCAGAGTAAAGGCAGGGATTAGTGTCCGAGTTTTGTCCCAAACCACTCAAAATACCTTTAAATTATGATCCTAACCAAATTCTAGAGTGGCAGAACCCACAAAAAGACGAGTGAAACAAATTTCCATTCCAAGACAACTGGAACATCCACAGGAAGGGTCTGTTGCATTGGAATTAGAAAGTACCTGAAGTACAGCCTCAGTCTTGCCAGAGTTAACCAACTCCAGTCATCTAGGAAAAACATGCAGAGCAACTGGGTCCCTGGGGGCATCTGGATCTACAGCAGTAGTGGCAGTTTCCAGATTTTCAATGCAGGGATTGCCAAGGACAACTGGGAAAGTCAGCAAGAAAACTCTGCCATGACAGAGTCAGAGAAGAGTACAGTCCAGGACAGGTATCAGGGCAGATCCAAACCCAGAGGATCAGCAGCAGACCTGGGGAGGTGCCCAGCAGGTGCTCCCAGAGTGCTCAGCTCATAGATCGTAAGGGAGTGAGGGAAGACTGCAGAGGTCTCTGCAATTTATTAGGCAGACTCTATTGTTTTGCCCATACTAAGATTCAGGTTATGGTTTGAGGTACCAGTCTCAGGATAAGGAATACAGGCACAAAAGAGATTACTGCTCAGCATAGCAGGGACTGTCCTCACAGTTCCAGGATAGAAACAAGTGCTTTGGCCAGAGCACAGGCCAAAAGAACCCTCAAAGCCTCTCATAAGACTTAGGAGCAATTGAGAACTTGCAGATCACTCAGGGGTATCCCTGAAAAGAGCAGCAAAAACCCACCAAAGCTTAAGTCATTGCATCCTCCACCCAGGAGCCATTATACCATCTTAACAAAGCTAAAATCAAGTCATAGACAGGGGAAATGAGTAAACATCAGAAGAAAGAAAATCCAACCATAGAAAAGTATTTTGTTCCTATAGAGGATCAAAAAAGACAGGTAAACATAACATCAAAATTTCTGTATGCAAAGCCTCCAAGAAAAATGGGAATTGGTATCAGACTATGAGAGAGGTTAAAAAAAATTGAAAATCAAGAAAGGGAGTTAGAGGGAAAAATTGGCATGAGAAATTAAATTAATGTGGGAAAATCATGAAAAACAAGTCAGCAGCTTTGTCAAGAAGATAGAAAAAAATACTGACGAAAATAATATCTTAAAAACCAGTTTGGGTCAAATAGGGAAAAAAGTTCAAAAGGGCAATGAGGAGACGAATGCCTTAAAAAGCAGAAATGACCAGATGGTAAAGCAGATGCTAATGCTCTCTGAAGAAAATAATTTCTTAAAATGTAAAATGGAACTAAGGAAAGTTTCTGGTTTTGGGAGAAATCAAGAAAAAATAAAAAAAGACCAATAGAATAAAAATGAGAAGAAAATGTGAAATGTCTCCTTGGAAAAAGAACTGACCCATAAAACAGATCCAGAAAAGATAATTTAAATGTTATTTGACTACATGAAAGTAGTCAAAAAAGGACCCTAGACTTCATTTTTCTTTTATTTTTTTCTTTTTTATTTAATTTTGAATTTTACAAATTTTCCCCAGTCTCACTTCCCTCTTCCCCACCTCTCACAGAAGGCAGTCTGATAGTCTTTACATTTTTCCCATGCTATACATTGATCAAAATTGAATGTGTTGAGAAAGAACTCATATCCTTAAGGGAAAAACAAAATATAAGAGATAGCAAGATTATATAATAAGATAATGTTTTGTTTTGTTTTGTTTTTAAATTAAAGGTAATACTCTTTGTTCAAACTCCACAATTCTTTCTCTAAATATAGATAATATTCTCTGTCACAGAAACCACAAAATTGGCCCTGGTTATTGCATTGATGAAATTGATCATCAATGCCATGTTGCTATTATGGTGTACAATGTTCTTGTGGATCTACTGATTTTGCTCATCATCAGTTCATATTAATCCTTCCAGGCTTCTTTAAATTCCCATATCTTTTGGTTTCTAATAGAGCAATAGAGTTCCATAACATACATATACCATAATTTGTTCAACCATTACCCAATTGATTGAAATTCCCTCAATTTCCAATCCTTTGCAAGCACAAACACGACTTCTATGAATATTTTTATACAATTATGTTTTTACCCTTATTCATGATCTCTTCATGGTATAGACCCAGTACTGGTATTGCTGGATCAAAGGGTATGTGCATTTTTATTGCCCTTTGGGCATAATTCCATATAGTTCTCCAGAAATGTTGGATCATTTCACAGTTCCAGCAAAAATGCAGTAGTGTCCCAGATTTCCCACATCCCATCTGAAATTAATCATTGTCCTTTCTGGTCATATTGGGCAGTCTGAGAAGTGTGAGGTGGTACCTCAGAGATGCTTTAATTTGCATTTTTCTAATAAGTAATGATTTAGAGTTGCCTTTCATATGACAATGGATCACTTTGATTTCCTCATCTGTAAATTGCCTTTGTATATCCTTTGAGCACATGTCAATAAGGGAATGGGTTTTTCTTTCTGAAAATTTGAATCAGCTGTCTGTATATTTTAGAAATGAGTCCTTTGTCAGAAATACTAGTTGTAAAAATTGTTTCCCACTTGACTACATTTCTTTTGATCTTGGTTACAGTGCTTTTGTTTGTGCAAAAGCCTTTTAATTAAATGTAATCAAAATTATCTAATTTGCTTTTAGTGATGTTCTCCATCTCTTTCTTGGTCATAAACTGCTTCCCTTTCCATAGATCTGACAGGTAAACTATTCCTTGATCTTCTAGTTTACTTATAATACTGATTTTTTATTGTCCAGATCCTATATCCATTTTGATCTCATCTTGGTATACATTGTGAGATGCTGGTTTAATCTAAGTTTCTGCTGTATCAACTTCCACTTTTTCCCAACAGTTTTTTATTGAAAGAGTGTTTTTATCCCTGAAGCTGGGATGAAATTGTTAATTTTTGGAAAAGAGAAGTCAGCATATTCAAGAGATACTACAAAGGTAAAAATTAACTCTTTGGGTTTTTTCAAACAGCAGATTAATATAATCATTTTCTGCTATTGCACCTAGTCTATTCCATTGATTCACCACTCTCTTTCTTAGCCAATACCAGACTGTTCTGATGACTGATGTTTTATAATATAAATTTAGACCTGGTAGAGTTAAGCCACCTTCTTTTTCACTTTTTCTTTCATTAAATCCCTGGAAATTCTTGACCTTTATTTCTCCATATGAGTTTTCTTACAATTTTTTCCTAACTCATTAAAGTAAATTTTTGGAATTTTAACTAATAGGGCACTAATTATGTAGCTTAATTTAGGTAGAATTGTAAATTTAATTATATAATGTCAGCCTATCCATGAGAAGTTGATATTAGCCCACTTATTTAAATCGGATTTTATTTGTGTGAGAAGTATTTTGTAGTTGTTTTCATAGATTTTCTGAGTCTGCATTGGCAGGTAGACTCTCAGGTATTTTATATTGTCTGAGGTTACTTTGAATGGGATTTCCCTTTCTAACTCTTGCTTCTGTATCTTGTTAGTAATATATAGAAATACTGAGGATTTATGAGGGTGCATTTTATAACCTGCGACATGGCTAAAGTTGCTAATTGTTTCTGGTACTTTTTTACATACCTTTTTTTTTTTAAGATTCACTAGGTAGACCATCATGTCATTTGCAAAAAGTAAGTGTTTTGTATCTTCCTTCCAAGTTCTAATTCCTTCAATTCATTTTTCTTCTCTTATTGTTGAAGCTAACATTTTTAGCACAATATTGAATAATAATAGTGATAATGGGCATCCTTGCTTCACATCCAATCATATTGGGAATCCCTCTAGCTTATCCGCATTGTATATAATGCTTGTTGATGGTTTTAGATAGATACTGCTAATCATTCTAAGGAACAATCTATTTATTCCTAAGATCTCTAATGTTTTTAGTAGGAATGGGGGATGTATCGTGTCAAAGGCTTTTTCAGCATCTATTGATATGATCATATGATTTCTGATAGGTTTGTTATTGATATATTTAATTATACTAGCAATTTTCCTGGGATAAATCTTGCTTGGTCATGATGTATTATCCTAGTAATAACTTGTTGTAATTGCTTTACTAAGATTTTATTTATGATTTTGGCATATCTGAATACATCAGAGAGATAGGTCTATTATTTTCTTTCTCTGTTTTTACTCTTCCTGGTTTAGGTATAAGCATCATATTGGTGTCATAGAAAGAAAAGAATTAGGCAGTATTCCATCTTCAACTATTTTTCCAATTAGTTTATATATAATTGGAACCTTAAATTTGTTTTTTTTTTTATTTTTTGCAAGATAATAAGCTTTAGTGGCTTGCCCAAGGCCACACAACTAGATAATTATTAACTGTCTGAGGCCGGATTTGAACTCAAGTACTCCTGACTCCAGGGCCAGTGCTCTATCCACTGTGCCACCTAGCTGCTGCTTCCTTAAATGTTTGATAGAATTCACTTGTGAGTCCATCTGGCTCTGGAGATTTTTAATTAGGGAGTTCAATGATGGCTTGTTAAATTTCATTTTCTGAGATTGGATTATTTAGGTACTTCATTTCCGTTTCATTTAACCTGGGCAACTTATCTTTTTGTAAATATTCATCCAGTTCACTTAGATGATCAAATTTATTAGCATACAGTTGGGCAAAATAATTCTGAATTATTACTTTAATTTCCTCTGCACTGGTGGTGAGTTTGCATTTTTCATTCATGATACAAGAAATTTGATTTTCTTCTTTATTTTTTTTAATCAAATTAACCAGAAGTTTATCAATTTTATTGTTTTTTTCATAAAACCAACTCTTTGATTTGTTTATTAGGTCAATAGTTTTCTTGCTTTTGATTTTATTAATTTCTCCTTTTATTTTTAGAATGTCTAATTTGATATTTAATTGTAGGTTTTTAATTTGTTCTTTCTCAAATTCTTTTTAGTTGCATGGTTTATTCATTGATTTCTTCTTTCTCCAACTTATTTACATAAGCATTTAAAGATATGATACATCCCCTGACAAATGCCTTGACTGTATCCCATCAGTTTTTGTATGTTGTTGCTGAAATCATTAATTCTTTCTATAATTTATTGTTTGATCCACCAATTCTTTAAAATGAGGTTATTTACTTTCCAATTAGTTCTGGATCTATCTCTCCATGAACTAGTATTGCATGTAATTTTTATCGTATTGTGATCTGAGAAGGATGTATTCACTATTTCTGCCTTTCTGCATTTGATTATTAGGTTTTTATGCCCTAGTGCATAGTCAATTTTTGTGTAAGTGTCATGTACTGCAAAAAAAAAGTATATTCCTTTTTATCCCCATTGAATTTCCTACAAATGTTTATCATATCTAGATTTTCTAAAATTCTATTTGCCTCCTTAACTTCCTTCTTGTTTATATTTTAAGGTTAGATTTATATAAATCTGAAAGCTGGAGAGTGAATTCTCCCACTAGTAGAGTTTTACTGGTTATGTCTTCCTGTAACTGCCCAGACCTAAATGGGGGGTGGGGTGGAGAGGTTGTTACTGTGTTTACTCTGGGAAGAGTCCCTTTTTCTCACAGGGATGGAGGGGAGCTGAACTGGAAATAAGGGTACTCTGCTGAAAATACAGGGCTCACAGCCCTGGTCTTCTAGGCCAGCAGAGGTGACCAGATTGATGTCTAGCTGCTGGGCTTAAGTTCCCCCACCCACTGTGTTGCTCTTCTGCCTGTTCGCAACGCCAAAGCTTCCAAGGCTACTCTGAGCGTAATTCTGGGTCTCACTCTACCACCTCTGCTCTGGCTTTCTGCTCTCTGCTCCCATCTCACCCACATTCTCCTGAGAAAAACCTTGTTGCCAGATGTTCTTCTCCTTTTCTTTTACTGGATTTTGTGGCTTTGAATTCTGTTAAGAGGCTTTATTCATATTAATTCTGGGAGAAAGCCAGGAGACCTTACTTAGCACGTGGCTAGCTTCTCTCTACCATCTTGGCTGGAAGTCCCTAGACTTCATGTTTCAAGAAATTTACCAGTACAACTGTCCTGATATACTAGGAGCATAGGGCAAAATATAAATTGAAAGAATCTACCAATCACTTCCCAAAAGAGATTCCAACATAAAAACTGGCAAGAATATTATATATAAATTTCAGAAATCCCAAGTCAAGGAGAAAATATTATAAGCAGATAGAAACAATTCAAATATTGTGGAGCTACAGTCAATATAACAAACGATTTAGCAACTTCAACATTTAAGGCTCATAAGGCTTGGGATAAGATATTTCAGGAGGCAAAAGAACTTGGAATACTATCAAGAATAAACTACCTACTAAAACTGAATTTACTCTTTCAGGGGAAAAAGAAACAAAATTTAAACATCACTTACTGGTCTCAGGTGAAGCATAGAGAGGGTGGAAGTGAAGGGAAAATTACATTAAGGACTTAATGATGTTAAACTGCTTGTATTCCTGCATGGGAAGATGATACTGATAATTCATGAACTTTCTCATTTATTGGGGTAGGTAGGAGGATCATATACAGACAGGGCATATGATGAAGATGAATTCGAAAATATGGAGTTAATAGGGAAGAAAGGAAAAGATAAAGGGAAAGGAGAATAAGGTAAGTTATTTCAGATAAATGAGTCAAGAAAAAACTTTTGCAGTAGAATAGAATGAGGAAGGTGAAGGGGGAGTGAGTGAGACTTACTCTCAACAGAAGTGTTTCAGAGAGGAAATAACATACACACTCAAATGAGTATAGAAATCGATCTTACCCTAGAGGAAAATTCAAGAAGAAATAGATGGGAAAAGGGGAGAGTAGGAGGAGAAGGGAGTTGAAGGTGATAGAAGAGGGGGTAGTTGCAAATAACTGAAAAATGAAGGAATGTGAAGAATGACTATTAAAAATTTATATATATATATATATATATATATATATATATATATATATGAATGTGATGAAAACCTAATGTTCTATAAGAAATCATGATTAGACAGAGTTCAGAAAATGTCTGGTAAGCATGAACTGTTGGTGAATGAAGTCATGAGAAATAGTAGAACACAGAACACGTTCACAAAACAATCATGTGATGATCAACTATAATGAATTTAGCTTCTTTCAGAAGTTCCATTAACAAGGATTATTCTTGAAGACTTGTGATGAAAAATACCATCCAGAAAACTATGGAAAGAAAAGTAAAAACTTTGGTATTTGATTACAGAGCAAAGCATAATATTTACTTTTTTCTTTTTATTTAATAATTTTTTCATCAATATGAACATGTATATACTTTTAAGTTACAAAATTTCCTTCCAGACTCCCTTCCTACCTCTCTCCCCTTAGCATTGCACAGTCAGGTTAGCATTGTACATACATATTTCTTGATAAACATATTTACAGATTGGTCTTTTTTGGTATGAGAAATTAGGATTAAGGAAAAGAGAAACATAAGAGATAATATTTTAAATTGTTCATCAAATTCTGAAGGGATTTTTTTTTTGTTTTTGCTTTGTTTCTTTTATTTTTCTTTTGCTGGATGAGGATAGCATTGTCCATAGCCAGTCTAATATGGTTGAACTGCTGAGAGGAGCTCCTTCTATCAATGTTTATCATCTCACAATGTTTTTGTTAATGCGTATATTGTTCTCTTGGTTCTTCTCCCTTCACTCAGCATCAGATACTGTAAGTCATTCCATGCTTCTCTAGAGTCCAACCATTTATGGTTTCCTTTAGAACATTAAATTTTCATAGTATTCATGTACCATAACTTCTTTAGTCATTCCCTAAGTGATGGGCATTCCCTCAATTTCCAATTCTTTGTCACTACAAAAAGAGTTGCTATGAATATTTTGGAATACATGGACCTTTTTTTTCCATTTTTTATGACTTCTTTTGGATATATATATATATATATATATATATATATATATATAGAGAGAGAGAGAGAGAGAGAGAGAGAGAGAGAGAGATAGATTAGAAATGCTGGGTCAAAGGAAATAAATATTTTTATTACTCTTTGGGCATGGTTCCATATTTCTCTCTATAATGGTTGGATCCATTGACAACTCTACCAGCAATGCATCAATGTCCCAATCTGCTCATAACCTCTCCAACATTGATCATTTTCTCTTTTTTCTCATTTTGGTCAAGCTGATAGGTATAAGGTGATATCTCATTGCTCTTTTAATTTGCATTCTCTAATCAAAAATAATTTGTAGAATTTTTTCATATGGTGTTTTAATTTCTGCATTTGAAAACCATTGATTCATCTCCTTTGACCATTTATCAACTGGGGAATGACTTGTGACCTTATAAATTCAATTCAATTCTCTATATATTTTAGAAATGTGACCTTTATTAGAACTCTTAGTTGTGAAGATTGTTTCCTTCCAATTTTGGCAGTATTGATTTTATTTGTGCAAAATTTGTTAATTTGATATAGATAAAATCATTCATTTTGTAATTTATACTACAATCTAATTCTTTTTTGGTCATAAATTTATCCCCCCTTTCCATAGATCCAATAGATAGAGTGTTTCTTGGTTTATGAATTCATCTATAGTGTCACCATTTATGCCTAAATCCTGTACCTATTTTGGTCTTATTTTAGTATGGGGTGTAAGATGTGGGACTTTGTCTAGTTTTTGTCATATTATTTTCCAGTTTTCCCAACATTTTTTGGCAAATAGTGAGTTCTTATCCTAGAAGCTTATGTCTGTTGCTTTATCAAACAGTAGATTACTAACTGGTGTTATTATTGCAGTTTCATATTAAATATGTAATATATATATATTATATATATATATATATATATAAAATATATATATATAGTTTTTGCAAAGCAATGGGATTAAGTGACTTGCCCAAGGTCACACAGCTAGGCAACTATTAAATGTCTGAGACTGGATTTGCACTCATGTCCTCCTGAATTCAGGGCCTGTGCTCTATCCACTGTGCCAACCAACTGACCCTACTGGGATTTCTTTTGAACCCATCCTAATACATTAATCCATTACTTTTATTTTAACCAGTATGAGGCAGTATTAATGACTGCTGCTTTATAGTGTTTTAGATCTGGTAGAGATCTTGGCCACTTTCCTTTACATAATTTTTCCATCAGTTTCCTTGCTATTCTTGAACTTTTGTTGCTCCAGATGAATTTTGATGCTATTTTTTTCTAACTCAGTTAAAATAGTTATTTGTTATGGCATATTTCTCAAAGGGAGAAAAATTTTCATTCAACGAAATAGAAGAATTTCAAACTTTTATAAGGAGATGATCAAAATTGAATAAAAAGAATTTGTCCAATATCAGAGCCCAAGAACATCCTAAAAAGGGAAAAAGGGAAAACATAAGTAATTCAATGGAACTAAATGTTAACATTTCTACATGAGAAGATGACAATGATAATTATTCAACATTTTATCAATAATAAAGCTACACGTGATATTATATATATATATATATATATATATGACATGACAAAACTAATTAAGCAATGAGAAAGAGGAATGTTCTTGCTGAAGAAGGAAGAGAGGTAGAAGGATGTAAATTATTTCATGAGGAGCAAAAAAGGTCTATTTCAAAGAGGGAAAGATGGGAGAAACATCCATTGGCATCACTTGACTAAGTGGGCATTAGCATTGATTCAAAGTGGGAATAAAGTACACAATCATTAGAACATAGAAATCTCTCTTACCAGATAGAAAAGTTGGATGGGAAAAGATTAAATAATGTTGGATGGGGACAAAAGTGTGAGCAGATGTGGGAGGTGGTAGTCGAAAGAAAATCAATATCAGTGAGGAAGGGTGAAAGTAGAGAGAAAACAAACAGGAGTAAAAATAGGATAGAGGTAAATATACAGTAATAAAAACTGTGCATGTGAAAGATATTAAATATCCCATAAAAATATCAGAGTGGATCAAAAGATAGAATTCTAAAATATATTGTTTTTAAGTAATATACTTGAATCATAGAGACACAAAGAGAGTAAAGGTAAAGGACCGGCGCAGAATATATTGTTTTACCTTAAGTTAAAAAAGGCAGGGATAAAAAATAGACCTAATTAAAGGAGATAGGCAGGTAACTCTAATTTGATAAAAGATACCAATGACAATGAAGTAATATCAATGTTAAACATATATGCATCAAATGGTATAGCATTCAAATTCTTTTAAGGTCAAGTTAAATGAGTTACAGACTAATGGCAAAATTAGAGATAGATAGCATTAGGAAATATAATATAGATATTTCATTATATTAAATTTAAAAAGGCTCTTATCAACAAAATCAATGTATACAAGATTAGAAGTAAAGCAGAAAGGTGAGAAACAATCTTTATAGCAAATATCTCTAATAAAGGTCTTATTTCTCAAATATGTAGAGAACTGAGTCACATTTACAGGGATACAAGTTATTCCTCAATTGATAAACAGTCAAAGAATAAGAACACATGTTTTTTCAGGTAAAGAATTCAAAGCTATGTCTAAAGTTATGTATAGAAATCACAGTTATATCTATAGATGTCACAGAAAGATAGTGGTGCTCTAAATAACTTTTGATAAAAGAATTGCAAATAAAAATATTTCCAAGCTGCCAGCTTAGACCTATGAGTTTGGATAATATGACAAAAATGAAAATGATTCATGTTAGAAAAGATTTGGAAAAATTGGGACATTATTAATTGTTCATGGAGTGGTGAACCTGTCCAACTGTTCTGGAGATCAATTTGGAACCATGTCCAAAGGGTTAGAAAACTATGTCATCCCTTGGATCTAGTAACATCACTACTAGGTCTGTATTCCAAAGATATCATAAAAAATAGGAAAAGATGAACATGTGTAAATATATTTATGGTAACCCTTTTCCTTGTGGCAAAGAATTGGAAATTGAGATGAAGCCCATCAATCAGATAATTTATGAACAAGCTTTGGTATATGAATGCAATAGATGCAATTGTATCTGTAAAAAAGTAGTCGTGCTAATTTTTCTAGAAGTTTAGCACTTTAGGGGAGGAGAGATAGGTAATGACTTGGAGAGATTAGTACAGTCAAGAGTCAAGGAACTTATTTGTTTTGTTTTAGAACAGAAGAGATAAAAGTTTGTAGGAAAAAGGAAAGGAGACATAAAGGGAAAGATTAAATAGAAGAAGAAAAAAAATATTGCTGGAGCAAGGTCCTGAAAAATGCTGAATAGGATGGCATGGACTCAAGAGGGTCACCTAATCCTGGGAATGTTGAAAGAATGAAGAAGATAAAGAGGTTTTGAGGTATGGAATGGTGAATTTGATCTTAGTAGTAAAATAGAAGTCAGTGACCTCTTTTTAGGATGAAGTAGAATAGGTCCTCCATAAGACAAATTTGGTCTCAGTATGATAGGGAGACAATCATGAATAAAAGAATTAGCTTATATTGGTGAACTCTCAGATAAAGAAGCCAGAATTTCTATGGGAGTCAGCTTGGTTTTCTGACTTCCTCTGAGAGTTATAATTGTTATAATTGAAAAAGTACGGGCAGCTAGGTGGCGCAGTGGATAAAGCACTGGCCCTGGAGTCAGGAGTACCTGCGTTCAAATCTGGTCTCAGACATTAATAATTACCTAGCTGTGTGGCCTTGGGCAAGCCACTTAACTCCATTTGCCTTGCAAAAAAAAAAAAACCTAAAAACAAGTAGAGAAAGAAATAATAAGATGATGAAAAGGAATTGAGCTTTATCATTGTGGGAAACAATGCATTTTTAAAATGACAAATTCTAGGATCAAGACTGAAGGGATCAAATTGAATCCACAAAAGAGATAAGAGCAAGAAACTAGCAATCATGAGAATGGAGAGAATCCTGAGGAGTAGGGAGAAGATGAAGGTCTTGGAAATTTCAGATTTCAGCTTCATGGAGGTGAAGCATTTTCAGGTAATGGTAAGATTTCACCTGTGACCACTTTGAGGATTGGAGATGAGTGTTACGGTTTTGAAATAAATTGATTTTGATGAACTCAGATGACAATTGTTGTAGACAACAAAATAATGAAATCACTAGGATAGTATCAGAAGTTGGGATAGAAAGAAATCGGGTACTGAAATTTTTCAGAAAGATGAGAGAGAATCTAAGAGATCTGAAGATGGTAGCACCAAGACTTAGAGAGAGGTTTATAAAATTAGATGCCTTGGTCTCCAGAGGTGGAAAGGATGTTGAGTGGTAGGTGAAGAGTAAAGGTAGGACATTTTAAAAATGCAGTTCAGTAAAGATTATGCCAACAATGATGTGCTGATTGATAGATGGGATTTTAACTCAGTTCATCAAAGAGAATGAAACCGGGGCAGCTAGGTAGCACAGTGGTTAAAGCACCGGCCCTGGAGTCAGGAGTACCTGGGTTCAAATCCGGTCTCAGACACTTAATAATTACCTAGCTTTGTGGCCTTGGGCAAGCCATTTAACCCCATTTGCCTTGCAAAAACCTTAAAAAAAGAAAATGAAACCAGGTTTCAGTTAGTGCAAGTAGAGGGAGAGAAATGGAAGAGGTTGAGCTCATTAGTTAATAAGAAAAGATTTTCCAGAAATCACAGTAGGGTAGAAAGATGCAGCTTTTAGATGATACAATCCTTGTACCAGTCTATGTAATATAAATCATTTGTAAAAAGCATTGTTAACTGAGCAGTGCAAAATAATGCTGAATGAAGTCCAAAGGCCAAGGGTGGATGTGGATGAGAATGAGCATGCTAAAGTAGGTATTGAAAGGGATTTTGACAGTTAGGTGTGGTTCTGAATGAGGGGAGGGAAGCAAGAATGGGAGAGAAATGTAAAACTCAAAATAAAATCTTTCTACAAAAAGGTAAAAAAAGAAAAAAAAGAAAAATCCATTGTGGATATAATCAAACCATGGCATATATACCCAAGAACAGCCAGAAAAAAATTTTAAAAATTAAGTGAAAGTAACAAGAGTTAGACTGGCCTTATAGAGAGGGGAAAGGGTGCAAACCAGAGTGATCCACTGTCATCCTTATTTTACCAGGAGAAAGAAAGGAAACCTCTAGTGGAGGGTGAGTACTTTGTATTTATTTATGATAAAATATGGATAAGAGTTGCATAGATGGCTAGATTTAGGTAGATTGGTATCTCCATTATTGGAGGGAATTTTTGAGGTGATAATGTCATATATTTATTTAAATACTAAAGCCAATGATATGGTTTGCTTTTATATGTGGATATAAAACCTGACCTTCCAATATTAATTAGGAATAGCTCAAAAACTGTTGAGCAAAGCAGCATTTTACTAGGTAATATACGAGATCTAAAATGCAAAATTGTCTGGTTTTAATTACCTGTGAGTAATAGATTTCTCACAAATGAAGTTCATTCATCAATTGTTTTTCCCCCATTTGATTATCTAGCTCCAGTCTCTATCTTATATGTGCTAGTTGGTTATAGTATTAATAATAGGTCTATAATTGTAATTTACAGGTAGAATTAGTTCAGATTTCTTTGAAATTATCCAGTCACATAGAAATATGCAAAGTAATAAGTATTTAGGATTTTGATCACCAAAATGATCCATTAGATATTTCTGTGAAAATATATACATACACACATATTTATGCATGCATATATTCAATCTACTGCCTGTACTAATTTTGTTCTAACAATTCCAAGAAAATACAGCTTCTTAACCATTTAGTATCACATCATAAATATATGTAACCATCAGTTACAGCAAATGGAGTAATTTGGAATACTGTAGATAAGTTCACTTACCTTGGCAGTATATTTTCCAGGGAGTATACATATATGATTAGGTTGGCAGGCATTGCCAGAGCTTTCTTTGGTGGATGGGAAACTGAAGAAAAATGTGAGAGGGAAGAGATATTAGACTGTCTACAAAATGAAGGTCTATGTCCTGACCTCAAGGTTGTATGCCCATGAAGCCTGGACAGTATACCAGTGACATGCCAGGAAACTTCCATTTGAATGATCTAAAAAAGCTTTCATTTCAATTGCTTAAAGAAGATTTTGAAGATTACCTGGAAAGAAAAGGTATTAGATACTGAGGTTCTTCAACCTAACATTAAATGATTTTTGTCTTATTACCATTCTCTGGATTATCTCTAGTTTATAATTGTCCTTCCTCAAATATTATACATAAAACTGAGCTTATTATTTCATCTCTGTCCTGATAAAAACAGTGTGATGATAGCATCACATTATGCATTCTGGGTGCTAAATTTTAGTGCATAATGTTTTTTTCCTATCATATAACTACTAAAAAGTTGATGATACATCATTAACAATTATTTTTAAAGATCGAGTCACTCAAAAAATTCTTAGTGCATCTAACTACGTCACATCTGTTCATCTTATCCACATTGGTAATATGCAATATTTCTATCAAAAAGGAGATTAAAATTCAGGTATACAATATCTACCTCTAATTTCCCATCTAATCAATGTCAAAAATAAAGTAAGGATAATCTGGCAATGTTCTTTCATTTTTATTAAATACAATTTTTGGTGTCTTTTATTTTTGCTTCTTACATCACCATAATTTCCCCTTGCCTCCCTCCTCCCCTTTCCTCATTGTATATAACATTTAATATTATTTTTTAATAATTTAAACAGAAGAAAAGTAATTTTTGGTATTTTTTTCCTAATTTTCATAAATGTAGGTAGTCTTCTCATCTCTATTTACTTTACTATGAATCAGTTCATGCAAGTTTTTCCATGCTTCTTTGTTCACATAACTTCCATCATTTTTTCCCTAAAGTGCAGCAAAATTCTGCTACAACCATAAAGCACTATTTATTTAACTCTTCTTCAACTAATGAGTATCTGCTTGTTTCTAATTCTTTGCTATCACAAACTATTGTTTCTATAAATATTTTACTGTATACAGAAATATATTCCTTATCAATGACCTCCTTGGCATTGAATCTTTGTAGTAGAATCAATGAATCAAAGGGTATTTGCAATTTAGTTAAAGTACATGCATAATTCCAAAATGTTTTTGAAAATCAAAACAACTCCTCCAAATTCACGGTCCATTCCTTCCCACAATCCCTCCAAGATACATTATTCCCATCTTTTACCAACTATACATATTTGTAAAGTGTGAGCACAAACCTCAACATTATTTTATTTGCATTTCTCTTAATACTAATAATTTGGTTCCTTCTCTCCTATAATTGCAGCTAGTTTGCACTTCTTTTGAGAACTATTCATTCCTATCTTTTGCTCACTTTTCCTTTAAACTCTAAGAATGACTTCCATGAAACAACTTGGTGTTTTGTAATCACTTCTTCTTCTAGATATGCACTACCTACTGCTTTCATTAATTCTGGAATTTTTCCAGGTATCACAGTTAAGTCAATGCTGTACATTTACAAATATCTCTCTCCTTTAAAAAAATAAAATCAGGATATTTATTCTTTTCCAGTTTTTTATTACTTTAACTATTTTCTAAAAGTTAATGATCACTGAGACAGTGAGTAGTATCTTCACTTTATCGTTACTGCATTCTTATATGTCTATACTATGCTTATTTACATTTACTTTAGTATTTATTGTTAGTTTCATCTTCTATATGTTTTTAGTTTGTCAGTGAGTTCACTTTGCATTTATTTCAATCTTTTTTATGTTATTGAGTCTATTCTTTTTCCTTAGAAATATTTTTCTGTTTTTTGAAAATTTCTTTCTAGGGTTTGTCATTCATTCTTGATTCCTAATATCCTTTTACATATCCATTCTCTCTTTTTTTCTGAATGTTTTTAAATTTTTTCTCCAAAATTACATTTTTGTTCATCTAGCTATTTTTCTTAGTAGAGTTTCTATGTTAATTATGAAAATCATATTCATCCATCATTCCCCCATTTATATTGTTTTTAATAAAGATGTCATTTTACTTCATACATATATATTGATTTTCTTCTCAACTGAATTACATTATCTCACATAGACCATAGCACACAATTCCATACTGCAACATATGTACATATTTATGCATGCATATGTGTGTATCAGCCTTTTGTTCTTCACTATTTTTTGTATTGATTGTTCTTCACTATTGTATATTTGCTATTTTTTCCATCTGATAGATTATATATGCCTTGGAGAGAAACAACATTCCTGATTCTTGCATATTTCCTATACTGCTAATTACCTTCATTT